>NC_140184.1:35209633-35243072 GCF_963971535.1 Notolepis coatsorum
GTACAGACTGAAGCATGGCTCCATTACTTTACATTAGTATGTGAGGAACATCATGGACTATGCTGAGAAAGAGCTCTACCTTCTATCTAGCACCAAATTCAGAACTTACCCTTTTAAGACTGGAACAGCTTGGCTGACTGCTGACTAGAATGACTGTTGATTGTGAATTTTAGAATTCCAATAATAAAAAAATAAATAAAAAAAGATACAATGCCCTCCCTCCTTGACACATTTCCTAACACCTTTTTAGGAACGTCGAGGAGGGAGGGCATTGTATATATTTGTTTTGTTCCAAATTATTAGAATAAAAAAATTCTAAAACAGTAATTTGGCTGGCCCAGCTTGGTCTGGTGTTAATAGGTTTTAGGGAAGATGAAATGATGACTTTCAAGACACATTAATCTCCTAAGGGCAGGACATTAAAAGCGGTCAGTGTGTTTCTATCCTCCTCCTCCTCCTCCTCTCTGTCCATTCTTCTCCCTCAGATGGCTACTGTGGCCAGCAGGCCATCTGATCTGTGCTCCACTGGCCCAGTAAGAAGATAAGTCTCACCGCCATGCTAAGAATAAAGCTCTCTGTCCCTCTTGGAATGTTGCCTTTGGTATAGTGAGACGTATTAACTGTCCACAACAATGGCTCTGAAGAAGCACTGCAGTTTTTTTTATTTTATTTTTTGGGGGCGTGGATATAATGGGTCCTGCCCCAATGTAAAGCCTTTAACTGCCTATATATCTCCAGTGTCTAGCAGACTTCACTGCTTCCTCTCCGTAAAACCAGGCCTGAGGCATAATGTGTAAAAGGACTGTGACATTGTAAATTGTGTCTGTAGTCAGACTTGCATGTTCTGATGTTGTCCTTTGAAGTTGTACACTTAGCCTACATTGTCTTATGTACTTCCTTTCTTTACATTTTGCATTGTTAAATGTCAATATTATAATATGGCTAATTAAAGGCCTGATCTGTGATCCTAACATAAACGAATGGATAGACCCACCATAAAAAAACAAGATTATATTGGAAACATGTTTTCATTATCTAGTTGACTGACTGAGCTCTGTAAGGATATTTTAACCCGTTTTTAAATGTCTTTGCTGTGTATTTTTGGCAGAAAAGGGTTTGTTTATGTTGTATAATGTAAACATTGGAGTAATATAGCCCTACAGGATCTTCTGCTTTATGACATTCCAAAAAAGCTTATTTTACGATCTACAGATCAAACTCGTCAAGAATGTATGTGAATATACCGGTACTCCACATTTATATGGTAAAAAAAATTCACAATTATTTGGCCTTTAAATTACATAGCATTGTCACCCAAGAATGTTTCTGATTGGAGGGGAGCAAGCTCTTATTCAGTAAAATCTTAATTTACGCAAAGCTGAAGTTAGTTGAGGTAAACCAATGGAACCAATGCTTTTGAATGTGGCAGTTACCACTTAAATCAACCAAGATGTGACCAAACAGTTAAAGGTGTTTTATTTTGACAGTTCGACTAAGACGGTTACTTTACAGGTGTTTTGCCTGCTTTTAGCTAATTGCACCCAGACAGACGCCTGTAGCTAAACTTGGATGGGAGAGATGTTCTTGGATTGGCAAGGGATTGAACCTGCAGGGTTGAGTCCTGCTGTTTATGTCCCAGAGATCTAACTAATTGGATTGACCTCTTTTCTGCTGTGACCATGTGGGTCTAGTGGTAGCTTTGATGTTAGCTTGATTCTGCTGTGACCATGTTGGTCTAGTAGGGTTAGTTGTGGTGTTAGCTTGATTCTGGTGTGTCACTTCCCTGACATCGCCTTTGGTACATTGTCTTATCTCAGTATAGCTTAGCGTTAGTGTTAATGTGTCCTATATGGGCCAGGGTTTCCGTTAGAAAAAATTGTTGCCGGTCTCCGTGACCTGCAAGATTTCAATCTACCGGACAAATGAGATTAATTCCGGTCATAGTTTATTCAGCTTTAAAACAATTGAATAAAGAATGTCATCCTCAAGGCATGTAGATTTATAATATTATTACTTAAAACTATAGGCTACTTTTGCATATACAGTCATTAATATATTCCAAATAAAATAAGTCCCTCGATACTCCGTGCTGCTGCTGACTTGAAATAAAATAGACCGCGTATGTGGGCAGTCGGTCCGACACTAAACAGCAGTCTGTTATAATCACATTTTTATGAGCTAACGAATTCCGTTATATTGGACATTTGTATTAATTATATCAAGCGAAGAACTGAGAAATTTTGCAGAGAGACTGCAACATTATCGTGGGTTTGCGTGATGTATATCTCCACCTCCGAGTCCCAACGACTTGGTGCTGGTCATAATGTCCGGTGAAAACAACTCCCTCCAAGCACAACTTGACCACCCGAACCGTACCAAAACAGGCCAAAATTAAATAGCCCATGCGACGAACGATTCATTACATTCGTTTCATCGTTGCTCCACCAAGCAGCCGGTCCAACAATGAAAGCTGTTATCAGCGCGAGCCGGCCGCAGTTAGTTTGCAAGAAGCATCCAGCTGCAGACCCGCAGAGCAGCTTTCCAGGTCTGGGGACCGCACTGTGCCAGCAAAGCTGGTGGGTTCTGTGGGTCTGCAGCTGCATACCTTCCGCAAATCCAGCAGCAAGCTCTCGCTGAGCGAAGCAACGACAACAAACGCAATGATTGTTTCGTTCATCGCATAGGCCACCCAACTCCAGCCCATCCAAATACAATTCAAATAATCAAACTGTGCCCAGAGGGAACTATTTTCACCGGACACTATGACCGGAGAGATTAAATATGTCGGACTTCAACAGATTTTGCCGGTCAAAAACCGGTAATTACCGGCTAACGGAAACGCTGATATGGGCGTGTTGCTAATAACACCACCTGCTCTGTTTCGGCCTTTCCTCAACAAGGCTGCCTAAGGGGAGGTTTGAGCTTTACACACCATGGGTGTTCAACACACACACACACGCACACACACACACACACACACACACACACACGCACACACACACACACACTTTATTTATCAGCTGAAGTTAAAAGTAAATGTTAGGACATTGATATGCCATAGTGGGTGCACAATGTGTTTGAAAACATAACAAATGACAGACTCAAACCCCACCTTCTTTTCTTGATCCTCCAATCGCTTTCCTCAGACAAAACCTTGTGGTCCAAGGAAAGCAACAGTTGTGATTGGAGGATCAGGAAAAGAGGGTGCGGTTTGAGATAGGTCAATTGAAAACATCACCAATCCCATTGTAGTGAATGTATCAGTGCCGTAGGTGTGTGAGCTTTCTCCACACAGGAGCTTCAGTTAAAACCAGCGGTGGTGTGTTTGCTGGGTAAATACAGGGTCAGATTAGCGGATGGTGAGAGCTCCAGAGTAAACGCTCCATGTGAAGGAGAGGAGGGAGAAGCTTCTCATGGAGAGAGAGAGAGAAACGGAAGGGAGAGAAAGCTCCACCATGACCCCCGGCAAGCCTATCAAACGCAACGCCGATGAGGCAAATGTAATGAAAGAGGAGTAACTTTCATTAAGTTTGCCTTTTTTCAAGCCACAAATAGATTTTCCTGGAGTTTTATACAGGATTATTTACGTGTAATATTTTCTATTCCTTAGTTGATGAGGTGATTTTTTTTTGTTCATGAGCAGCTGCAGAGCTTAAATATAGTGCAGACAGTGTTCAGGATACAGCTTAGGGTTTATTGGTTGTCAGTTCTGGCGTTGGTGGGGTTTGACATTTGGCCAGATAGCACTAAAGATTCAATCAAAATGTAGGTCTATTCGCAAGCAAAGCATGTTAGAAGATAAGGGGTGCAGCATAGGTCAAATGTTAACATCACCTGGAATAATGTCTTCAGAATGTTTTTACTCCCTGTGTATTATTTGATTTGTCTACTATGCTTTGGAACACTGTCAGAGTTGAATGTTCTGAAAGGTTCTCAATTTCATCTTAATTGTGACCTTTAGTTTTAACTCACTGTTTCTTATCGCCCATATCAACTCCTCTTCAAATATTTAGTTACAAACACATGAATGTGGGTGTGTGATATTTATTCTTTAGTCTTAGCTAGTCTGTTCCTCAAAACAAAGTTTTAGCTCTGTGTGCTAAACTCTGTGGGAAAGCCAAGGCCCTAGCCAAGGATCGGCCAACAATGACTGATCTACAATAACAATTAGCAATAGCTTTGCACTGTTAGCATAACAGGGTCTTTTGGCTTTACAAATACTTGAGGAGAGCTAGGTTTACATTTCTGTGGCTTAGGAATCCTATCTCCGCTCTACTGTATTGCTTGCAGACATTTTTGTGACACAGCCCCTGTGAAGGGTTTGAATGGCTCTCTTTTCATGTTCCAGCCTCCCGCCCTCCCCACCCCTTAAGCTTTTCCATGCAGTGTTTTGCTTTTTCCCTGTATTGCAGTTAAGTACGAGATCTGTCATATTAAAGGACATTCAGATCAGCACTTGGCACTGGAGTATGAGAAAGGAAAACAAAACCCATTAGTTCCAAAGACATTGTTAATGTGGTTTCTTGGCCTTTTCTGACCTGTTGGAAGACTAGAAGTAAACTTTGTTTCTGACATCACAGACGATGGTTAAATAATTACTTGCGCAGTAAGAAAGGTGGGAACAGGGTGGAAAGGAATCCAGACCGGAGCATGACATAAGAGCAAAATGGCTGCCGTGGGAATATGGTACATTTCAGAGCTTTCTCTTGTAACTTGTCTTCTGCCTGTTGGACACTGTGAGACGGAGACATGTTTTCCTGGACGCTGGGCCCCCCACCCTTCACTCCCCCTCACTCTTACATTCCGCCAGATTCGGGGGAAGCTCCTCTCCGCACCTCCCGCATTTCCTCTTCTTCCGCTCCTGTCTGGACTGTTTTCCCCTTTCCCGCCAAATAGTGAGGCCCCATTGTTGTTGTTTTAGCCGAATGTGGCTTAAACCTACAGTCTAAATGTTGGGCATATTCATATACTCTTGAAATAATTTAAACATACAGTCTAAATGTTGGGCATATTCACATATAGTCTTATTTTTATTTATTTTTATCCACTTTTTCTCCTTATTTTTCAAAAAAAATTCTCCCATCCCAATTTTGCCTCACCAATTCTCTCTTCAATTCTCCCCTCCCCTGTCTCGAACGTTGCTGGACTATGCCTCCCACTGGTCGGCTGCAGTGAGGACCAAGCCTTGCATCACGTGTCCCCTCCGGTACACGAGGAGGCAGCTGTCGCATCTTTTCACCTGTAGTACAGCGCAATCTCTCAGTGGCAAGGAGTAACGCGTGGGAGGCTCACGCTGCCCCCGATACTTCCTGATTCTGCTGTACAGGCGCACCAACCGACCTGTAGGAGTCGCTGTCCACAACGTTCAATCCCCACCCACCAGCTTTCCCACCCCTAACACTGCCAATTGTGTTGGTATGAACGACCAGCCAAGGTCCACACTAGCTTTCAGACAAAAATATCTTCAATCAAATAAAGTACTATATGCACAAAGTAGAAAGTGGAGCAAGATAGTTACTTTCAATCATGGATTGTGCCTTTTTAAACCATTTCACTGTGCCAGCTTATTGATTCAGATGCTAACATTTAGATAATAAATGTATGTGTTTGATTGATTGATTGAAAACTTTATTAACAGATTGCAGAATGGGTACAATACAGTACGGCTCAATACAAAACAACTGCTAAGAGGATGCAGACTAGAAAAATACTTTTGTCTTGTTTACATCGGGGTCCCCCATTTTCAACTCATCAGGACATTTATGACATACAAGACATACAGATATACAGAACTGTGTAGTAAAAAGAGGTCATAAAAAATATACATCTGAAGGGGAAGAAACTGTACATTACAATTTAACAGTTGTGCTTATCTCGCATACATCCAGTCTTTCCCCCCAGCCTGCTACCACCACAAATAACCTGATAAGCTATCGGAAACAGAGCTAATACA
The DNA here is from genome assembly GCF_963971535.1 of Notolepis coatsorum. Taxonomy (NCBI): domain Eukaryota; kingdom Metazoa; phylum Chordata; class Actinopteri; order Aulopiformes; family Paralepididae; genus Notolepis; species Notolepis coatsorum. The sequence continues at coordinate 35,215,587 of NC_140184.1, forward strand.
CTGTAAGTCATTGTTGAACAGAGAGTGGTTGGTATATATGGTAAGGTTACTAAGGTGTCATTTGGATAAATATATTGATAATCAAAAGACAAAAGACAGTTGGCCCTCACTCCATTACACTCCCCGCACAGGCCCCTAACAACTGATGCACTGACTGTCCTGGTGTGTAATTCTATGTCTGAGTGCAATACCCTGTCAGAATGCAAGCAGATGGATTTGGGTTTCTCTCCACTAGTCCATAAATCTGTCATCACTCCATAAATCCATGCTGGGATTCCTCATTACACACCTCCACAAGAGAGACAACTCCATATACAAACCATAAGTTCAGTGGAAGAGTTTATATATTTTTTTTTATTGCAGACTCGTTTTGGATTGTTGCAATTTATTTGTTCCAGGTATAAACTGTCCTCGCTCACAGTGGAATCTCCGGTACGTTAGTGTGAGGGGTTTTTGCGGAGCCCAATAGCAACCACAGGAGGAGAGAGAATGGAGCTGTTTATGGTGTTTTAATCGTTCTCCCCAAGCAGACAGAAATTACATCCAGAAATGTACAACAGACGGGAATGAATGATCTTGGGGTTAGTACAGGTGCACTCCTTGTGCAGTACGGGAGAATGTTCTTTAGGACAGGTGCACTCCTTGTGCAGTACGGGAGAATGTTCTTTAGGACAGGTGCACTCCTTGTGCAGTACGGGAGAATGTTCTTTTAGGACAGGTGCACTCCTTGTGCAGTACGGGAGAAGGTAGACACCGGCTGTGTCGGGGGTGAGAGCAGGAACTCCTTCATCAAGCTCTAGGGGTCCAGACGGGCTCGCTGGAACGGAGGTCCTTGGGCACAAGAGAAGGAAGGTTAGAACAGGGAATAATAATACGAGAGTGTCTAGCAGGTCTTCGGACTGAGGCGTCGTACCTAGGTAGGCAGTTTAACACTGCGACGAGGGACGACAGGATCAGTCAGGTGATATAGCGGCTGCTGATGAGGGAATCCCTCACAGCCACGCTGATTGATGCTCGTCTGGCAGCGTGGGAACGCTGCCGCAGGAAGCTGCCCATATATAGGCGCGGCAGGATGGGGACAGAGGAAGGCCCGAGCCCCGACCATGACAGTTAGAGCATCTCCTTTTCTTTGGTTGAACACCTATGGTAAACAAATATAATAATTTACTGCGCAACTTTTCTTTTATTTATTATTATAAAATTTTTTATACTTATGGTTGGGTGACCTTAAACATTTTATTTTTATTTTAAATCATACATGTGTCGGCTGAGGTAACAGTCAGTGAAAAAGGACTAGAAAATGAGTTGTTCCCAGGGTGGAAGGAAATCCCAACCTGAGCATGAGCAAAATGGCCACCGTATGAATATGGTCCATTTAAGTGAAAAGGAGCTGGGGCCTCAATGCTCATTCATAACCATTGTGCACAATACAGGGCTTGAAAGATAAACTTGGATCTATACACCCAGAAGTAAAAAATATGAAAAAACTTGACGTAAGAATGTGCTTACCGCCACAGAGACTTTACACCATGTGTACGCAGTTTGGAGGGATAGGGAAATAGCGATGCGAATGGTAAAGGTAGGTAGACTAGAATAATAGGATATACAATGCCTTGTATGTGTAGTGTACTTCACTGTAGACATACCCTACTGTATGATTTACCTAATTTAGAAATGTTCAAATACAGTTTGGAAATACTTCATTGTGTCATGATTTGACACGGAACATCTTTGATGTTTGATATCTGTTTTTAAATTAAACCTTGACCTGGCATACCATGCAGTGAGGGGAACAGCTCCCTTCTACCTCCGGTCAAGCGGCCTTAACTACACACTATGCTTTGCATCTTCTGGCCACCTGAGACCCACTCCTATTCTCACTCCTGGAGGGTCATTAAAGCCAAGCAGGCTATACTCTGTCCTCGCTCCACAATGGTGGAACAAACTTTCCCTATGCTACTATCCCTATACTACTACCTACCATGCTAATATACTGCTATACACTCACTGTATCACTCGACTTGACTTCGACAATGTGTGACAAACAATACCACTTACCCTTGTAGTGCCAAATTTCCCTCGGGATGAATAAAGTATTTCTATTCTATTCTATTCTTAGCTGCTAGAGATATATCCCTCCTGTTGACAATTTGTAAGTTGCTTTGATTAAAAGCATCAGCTAAATGACTAAATGTAAATAAGGGAAACCTGAATAAGATAGTGATAACATTTCTGATAGTTTCCTTGTAATCATTCAAGCCCTGCACGTGTGTAAATATGGGCATTTCTATAATTAAAGTGCATGAGATAAAGTGGATGATGACATTGATTCAGACATTTACTGCCACTGCGGCTTCTTATCAATGTTATTAGTAGGTTAATTAACTTCACAGTTGACAAAGGAATGTTTGCTCAGCTAATAGGACTACTAACGTTACTCTTTTCATTTGACATTTTCTCATCAAGAATGAATGACTTAACATGTGATGTCAGATGCAAAACAGGTGGATATAGGGTGTTTCAAAAGCCATTTATTGTTAATTGTGGGAGTTACCAGGGTGGGACTCAAGGTTTGTTCATGTGCTGCACAATTTCATGTTAAGATTGATTCAAGTTGGATTTATAAATAGTATTTGTGTATATATGCATGGTTTTATAAATCTGAATATTTTTAGGTGTACGAAGGTTTCCTCATTCCTACGTACGCAAACATTTAGTGTGTATTCTCCGCACAGTTTCATAAATGAGGCCATTCTAAACTAGGGCTGGATGATATGCCCAAAATATCATATCACAATATTTTTCTTAATTTTGACAGATTTGGCTGATAATATTACAAAATGATCCTCTTGATTTAACATAGGATTATAGCCATGTTAATATGAGCTAAGCTGCAGTAGGACAAACCCAGAGGCTGGCTGGCATTGAGATATCTCATATTGACACAGGCTTGGAGAGTGAGTGGGCTTTTGTGTTTGCACTATAAGATAGGCCTGTTTTCCTAATAGTCCAGCACATTTACTTAGTGCTTGTCAAACACATCCCATGCAGGGAGTCATTGACTCTGGCCACTCGACCTTCCATCAACATCAAGTCATGCTAGTGATTGGGGTCCAGGGGAATCTGGCTCTTCTATTGACATTATTGCTTTTCTGATGTATTTGATTTGGTGATAAGAATGGTGGGCTGCATGCACACGTTGCACAAAGTACTATCAGCAGTGTGTGTGTGTGTGCGCACACACGCGCATTGGCTCTTCTCCATACTTCTGCATGTTGTATTGCAGTGAACATTTAAATAGTCCGTATTAGTGCTAGTGGTTTTGGATTGCAGATGCAGCACATTCTCCTATCCAGGCCAAGCACACTAGATTACTATTAATTATCAAATAAAGTCATGAACGTGAATTAGTATTTTTGTAATTATTTATTTATCTTTTGCTGTAGTGGATAGGTATATTGTTTTTTGATATTGATAAATAACTTATTACATATTATATTAATATGATATTGTAAGGAAGGGGCAGGACCAGATAAGCTTTGCTTCTTTCTGTCCCTTCTCGAACAAAACCATTTGTCTTGAGCTATGTTGATTATAGCTTCCATGTCTAGGAAGATTTATTTTATTTTATTTGTATTTTTTTTTATTTTTAAATTTAGTTTGTTATTTTGTTATTACAAAATATTATGGTTGTTCGAGATAAATAAAGATCAAATCAAATCAAAGTCCACAGTGTCATAATTAGATATAAGTACAGACCTTGAATGGGATCTGTAATTCCAACAGAATGTAGGTGGTTTAGAATTCAGAGAAAAGAGATACTGCTTATAAGCCTATATTTATTGTTATTATCTTTTGGGTTTTACAGCATCTGACTTAGACATTGGTCAGAAAGCAAACAAAAAATTTATGGGGATTTTCCCATTTTTAGCTATCGTAAAGGCAGTTTGGCAAATCAAAAGGTCTACATTTAACAAACTGATCTTACGACTACAGCTGAAATATTAGTTTTAATTTTCAAAGGTCATTTTATTTAGATTCTGCCCAGAGAAGGGGCCCGTTGGCCACATTTAGCCTGTCAAAGGGTTCCAGATTGTAATAGATATTTTGTTTAGTCTACACTATTTTGGTGCTCTTTAATTATATTTGTAGAATGATTTTAAAATGAATAAAGTATTACTTTAAACTAGTGCTGTCAATAGATACGAAATTTTTTACTAATTAATCTCACAATTTTCTGTAATTAATCTAGATTAAGCGATTTTTTTTTACTTTTTTTTAGCTTGTAACAGATATTTAGATTCAAAGAATATTTGAATAGCTTTCTTTGATCTTTGAATACAGTTTCTCTCCTGTGAAATACAAATGTTCAACAAAACCATCAACATTGACTCAGCTTTAATTTAAAGACCTTTCTTATATCCGCTGCGCTAACGGAAATAAAAGCAACCCAGGCCTATGTTAAAGTGCAGATTGGCTTAGAGGACAATAATGTCTTGTATAACTACCAGTAATATAAATCATATTAACAACAAAAATTTGTTCCATCTTCATGTCAAATGATTTTCAAAAAGGTGCATGAGTCAATGCAAAAAAAGAACAAGCAAAGATACTGCTGAAAGTTCAGAACATTGAAAATGTTTCACTCCATAGATTAATCTGGATAAAAAAAATGTACGGTACGCTTTAAATAATTTAAATTAATCTCAAGTTAAAGCATTAACTTTGACAGCCCTACTTTAAACACATAGACACTGTTATTTACAGCACTTGTTATATTTCTAAATGATCAAATTCTAGTCACTTTTCCTTGATCCACGGCCCACCACCCATGTTAGCAGCCCCTGGCCCTCCACATCATAAAGTTTGGGGACCTCCGTTTGGTGTAATAACAAAGTGAAATCCCTTTTTAATTTTGAGTCCCAATGGGGAAAGCAGCCATGTACTGTACATGCCGGTTTGCTATTAGAACATCAAACGGTGGTCCTCCTTTCTACAATCAACAACAGCTATTCGGCCACTACACCCTCTTCAAACCAGGTGGTTTGTTGTCGTTCTGTCATTCTGAGAGCAGTGGCCTGCTCCTCTACCATTAGCCTTCAGAGTCTTTCTGCCTTTCTGTTTCCATGCCTTGTGTGTCTTTCTGTTCTCATACCTCAAGGGATAGTTTTACATAATAATGCCGCCCATCTATCTCTTTGGTTCTGGTTTATCAGGAAAAGTAATCCTGATCTCTGTTGTCAGAGCGAGTAAAGCCACTCTTCCCCCTTCAGACATTCCATGTGGTAACACTCTGTGGCCCCCCTCTCTTTCCATACTGTGTAGGTTTCTTTCTGTTTTCTTCTCCTCCTTCCTCTTTCTGTTGCTTTGGGACAAAGGTGTGTGGGTGTGCAGGGCTTATGTTGTGATTTATTAATGCGTGGTTTATTAATGTGTGTGTCATTAAGAGTCCGTAGAGAGCAAACGTGCCGTTTAAAACTCTTTCTCTATAACTCATTCAGTATCTGACACACACACACACACACAGGTATCTAAACCTATATTAAAATATGTTTCAATAGATCTCTGTTTATCTGCCTTGTAGTGAAGAAGCCTAGAAAATGTATCACAATGAATTGATGATTGATATATTGTAGGCCTCTTAGCTTTCCTTGATCAACCTGTTATTAATCCCATTTCCCTGCTTGAGTGACACAGACATACCTCCCCCAGCATGTATCTTTATGTAGATTCACCCTTTGCTCTTTGTTTATGAAGAAATTACCAACATCCAAGGCTTTCGTGATCTGCAAAACATCCCAGCTGCAAATTTGACGATACTGAGGCATTGAAACATTTTCTTTATTAAATTGCCTAAGTGGTGATCCAGTTTTAACATCTTTATACATTTGAGACATTATTGATTAATAAGGTCCACTGTGTGAGTACTACAGCCTGCCACACCCATGTCCGCAGTGCTGCAATGTGTTGGCACAGATTCAGGAGAGTGCTCTGTAGACATGTGTGTGTGTGTGTGTGCATTTATACATGTATTGATGCATGCTTGTGTGTTTGTAATGTAGTCTTTATCTGGATCAATATGAGTGCTGCCCAGTCATATCTGTACAGGAGTTGCTGGGGGGCTGGGTCACTCTTTAACAGACAGAGGCGAGGAGAGACACTCAGTCTGCCGTCAGTCACCTCAGCCAGAGACGTGGAGAACAGATCTATTTGGTCAGTGTTCATGGTATGTGGTGACTATACAGAAAATGTGAATCTAAGGTTTGTTATGGTAGTGTTAGCGGTACAGCTATCAAAATGATCCTGTGACCAGCGCAGGCTATGCTGTGGTTCTGTCGCGGTCTACATGCTGTTTAAAAACATAGACTTCACACTTGACCTCCGGCAGGGTCAAACCAAAAGAGAAAGAGAAGGCAGATTCAGACGTAGAAGACGTGGATGATTTAAAGGCAGAACAGAGGGAGCTGCCAACACACACCAGGTCACCTCTGCATCTCCAGATGACATCCAGTTCAGCTGTGAAACACAGACCACTGCGCACGCACACACACGCACGCACGCACTCACGCACGCACACACACGCACACACACACACACACACACACACACACTTTAAGCTCCACAGGGTTGTCTGAGGCAGAGAGTTGCATCATGCATCAGGCTGCCATTGATTTACTCTTGAGGATTCAATGGAGTGCAATGTGCTGTCTATTTTGGGTAGGCCCATAAGAGCACAGTAATATAATACTGTTCAGTAAGCTAAGCAGTATTATATGTATTTATGATTGTCAAATTAATCTATATATATACTGTATATTGACCATTGATATTCCCCCTGAGGAATTACAGTAGCCAAAAGTCTTTGCGATGTATAATGTACTCTATCTTGTAATTTAGTCTATCTTGGTTGTCATCTTAGTTAGTTGGTTGACTTGCTAGCTAGTTGACCATTATTGGCGCTCTCTGTTCAGATACTGTTGAAACCAGTGTGTTCTGAGTGTTGTGTAACACAGGATCTGTAGTCATTAGCAGGAATTTGTATGGATTTACAGCTGACTACTAGTGGTTTAAAAGGCACTTGGTGCAGGAGCCTGCGGGTGAGTGAGAAACAGTATTCTCTTTCAAGGAACTCTGCGTGCAACAGCGTGATGCGCATTATGTAAGCTATTACTTGTAAAACCTTCAGACTTAAGATTGACTTTATGTATTTAAAAAAAAATATATATACTATATATATGACGCACTTCCGATTCTTCAACTGTTCTGTTTGCAGTTCTTATCCAACAATCTCCCCAGAAGGAATTTGCGATGGGGCAGTTGTCTGATGTTTCGCTCAACAATTAGGTCTTGTTCCTCTGTACGTTGGCGTGGTGAGTCAGAGTGCTGGGCCTGATGTGGGGGAGTGGAAGGAATGGCAACGACACAGGGCTTCAAACAGCAGCACTGCTGCAGAAAGCACCAGAAAGCTGTGACCTAAACCTAGATCAACCCACTGTAAACAGATGTATATATATACTGTATATATTAAGGGTGGGACGATACGAGTAACTCCGATATGATACTGTGACAAATTTGCCCCTCGATAACGATAATATCACAATTAGGGCTGTCAGTTTATCGCGTTAATTAGATTAATTAATTACACAGCAAATTATCGCGTTATGAAAATTAACTCAAAATTAATTACATTTTTTTTTTTTTTTTTTTTAATAACTTTTTTTTATCTCATTCATTCCATAAGAACGTAGAATACACATTACAGACTTTTTTTTATATGGTCCATTTGCATGTTCTTGGTATCTGATTCTAGGGACATATATGGATCTCAGGGAATGTATTCCCAGTGTCAGAAATACTGTGTCTGTTACTAGGCTTGAGTAAATTGTAATGAACCAAATGAGAATATCAATAAAAAAAAATTGTATCTTTGACTGTGAATAACACTATGCTCAAATTGACCAGACCTGAAAAATCTAAGCAAATTAATAGATGGAAGATGATTAAACAGAAGGTTTTGTAGATACAGTACTGAATTCTGCCATCCGGACACATGCAATTTGAAATATGATTATAGAATATAGAATATCAGGCATAAAATTATGTTATGTTAGGTTATGCGATTAAAATGCGATTAATTAGATTAATTAATTACAAATCCTGTAATTAATTAGATTAATTTTTTTAATCGCCTGACAGCACTAATCACAATACATCACGATATTTGTGTAACTGAAGAAGAAGAAATACCCATAAAAAGGTCAAAAGTAGGAATTATGTATTTATTCACAGAATTGACATGAAAGCTTAGCAGATTATTTAGTGTGTATCACAAACTGGCCAATTGTACATGAAACAATGTATAACAAATTGTGTCTCTTTAACACTGACTGCAACTTGATTATTATTAATTATGTCCCCAATGGAAAGTTTTCTTACCATTTGCAATACAGATATATATCGTATATAATATATATCTGTCTCATCTAATAAGAACGATTTCAGTCTGTTCACCACATTCCAATATTTTTTTGTAAAATGGGATTGTCGATAAAAATGTATTTATATTATATATATAATTATTTTTGGGCTTTCTGTATTTTTCACTCATCCCAATTTAGTCGTTATGCCAATTCCCTTCCTGGTCATTGCGCGCATTGCCTCACTGTCGGCCTGGGGAGGGTGTAGAACGTCGCCAGCCGCTTCTTTTTTCACCTGACAGCGAGGAGTTTCACTGGGGGAGCGTAACGCATGCGGAGGTTCACGTCATCTCCCCCAGATCCCCTTCCTGCTGAACAGGCAGCCTGACACATGTTGTACGGCGACCTTGAGTGTCCTGAAAGGCGCCTTATAAATAAAATGCATTATTATTATTAATTATGTTTGTTACTTTCCTGTCTGCAAACAAGTTCCTGTTGGCTAGCAAGTAACAGTGTTGATGTTGAAGTTGATGTTGAATAAACGTTTAGCAGGATTTTATTTTGCAAACAAAATTTTGTGTCGTCGTTTTTAGTCAACAACATTGCATGAATAATTTCGTCACGTTAGTGTCACATGATCTCCATTAACATGACGTCTCATCTCCGTCAGGGGAAAAAGCTTTGTTGACGACCATATTTAGTCATAATTTCCGTTGACTAAATGAACACTGCAAGCCGGAGGCACCGCTGCCGGCTGGATTCCATCCCAGAGTCTCTGCGGTGGTAGGCGAGGGCTTAGTCCACTGCGCTACCCAGCCGCCCTTATATATATTTTTTTATCGATACTTGGCTCCAGTGTATCCATAATGTATATTATTTTCCCAGATTATCTTTCATCTTTGTGGAACATTGTGGAATTTGAGTTCCCAATGCAAGACTCCACTGATCCAAGTAATTGAACCACTCATTTTGGGCAGGTGGTATCAGCAAAGTGTCAGTCTACATTAGCCATACTTGGTTTAACACACCATAACATGACAAAGGCTTTTTACAGTAGATGGAATCCTTACTGCAGGTCAATGATTCACCTGAACAGGCCTCAGTTCTCAAGGTGTTTTTGCAGTTGTGTAATGTATGGACGGACGGAACTTGATCTTCACTCAACAATAAAGCAGACTGAGGGAGACTAGGTTGTGGGTCATTTAAGTCATTAGGCTTAGGTTGAGTTAAAGTAGATCATTTGCACAGAACCATTCCATTGATTTCAATGCGCCCTCTAGAGGCCATCTCATGAAGCCTTGATGACGGAGTGGCTGACCGCCTGACCTGAACACCACATGGCTGTACTGTGGGGGGAAAACATCCCTGTATGTTTTAAAGGAACAAAGCATCGTTTTAGAATAGCCGGATCACAAAACAGATGTCCTTTTGAGTTATACTCATAAGCATAATCATAGTTTTAGATGAAAGTATTCACACGTTGTGATCTAATATCCTACTTATTGATGTTGCGGGATAAAAGGCTTAATGTGTTGAAACCAGAACAAAACCTATTGGTCATAATTAGCTACACATCACAACCATTCAAAGGCTTCAAAGGGGAAACACACCAAACGTGGCTGTCACAGTTGGGATGGATGTAACTGAGTGAGCTCTCACGTCCACATGGGGTTTATTAGTGTTGCTCAAAGGTCTGAGCCAGAATGAAAACCTCATTTGGGTCTTGAGCTCACGCAGACTTGTTATGGCCTCAAAGTCGGACCCCATTCATTGTCGATGAAGCAGCCTCAGATTTTACATCCCGGTGAGATCACCGATTGGAGGGTTCTCCCTCTTTATTTCTATCTTTAGGAGAGAGTGGTGCGTGTTCACAAATACTGACTGAACTGCCCTTCAATTTGGTAGCATTACCCTTTAAGCTGGCTGGCTCTGCTCCCACATGACCAATATGAATTAGCCAATCGGAAGTGTCATTTGAGGAAGGGTGTGAACCCTAATCTGCTTTGCATCTCTGTCTGTGTAATGCCTGACTAGACTGTCATTTTGTGTACAGCTCAGATTCAGGACACCTGACTCGTTTACCAGGCGAGCTGCTGAGGGGAAGAAACTCAGTCTATGGCGGGACCTAAGTGTCTTGGGCAGCCGTAGCCGCCTGCCGCGGGGGAGCATGTTGAAGAGGTTATGACCCCGGTGGACGGGGTCTGCCATGATCTTCCTCGCCCTCCTCAAGGCCCTGGTGGAGTGTAGGGACTCGAGGGAGGGAAGGGAGCAGCCATTCACCCTCTCCGCCGTGCGTAATCACCCGCTGCAGCTTGGCCTTGTCCCTGGCCGTGGCTGCAGGGAACCAGGTGATGATGGAGAGGGTGAGGATGGACTGGATGATGGCGGTGTAACTGGACCATCATGGTCCTCGGCAGCCTGGATAGAGACCTACTTTTGCTGCTGCCAATGTTTTTAAAGCATGCCCAAAGGTTAGGTTTCCCTATTTATTTTTAATGCAGGGTACTTGAGTCTAGTTTAAACATTCAGATCTTCCAGCTTTTTTTCGACGGACAACACAAGTTATTTGATTTACCTTGCAACTTTGAACTGAGGAATGCAGTTCAGGTACAGTAGGCAATGTTTGTGATTTCAAATCACAGAAGTGCCCTTCAATCTCTGTACACAATCTGTCTCTCTCTCTCTCTCTCTTTTGCTAGTGTGTATGTGTGTGTCGCTCTCCCTCTCTCTATCTCACTCATATTCTCTCATTCATCCCTCATTCTCTCATTTACCTCCTCTCTCATTACCACGAGGACACACTGCTCTATTGTTTACTTTGGAATGTCCTGGGAAAGTTGGTGCCCAAATAAGGCGCCTCTGCACCCGGCTGATCCCTGTTATTGTTTGGCCATTATTCTTTTACTACCATGTTTCGCCCCCTTTTTGTTTGTTGATGATGGCACACCGCTACAAGAGAAGTTATTCTATAACCTTTTTTGAGGATGACATTTTTTTCGCCTTTCCTTCTTAACATTACCCATGTTTTCACACTTTAAGAACAAAACACTCTTTCATAACACAGGGTGAGAAGTTCAGAGGGGAGGGGGGGGGGGGGGGGGCATAGCATATTTCAATTTTTTTGTCACATGACTGGACTGCAGAGAGCGGGAGAGTGAGGACTTCAGGAACTAGGATATAGAACAGGGGAACCTTAGGCTAGAATATAGTACAGGGGAACCTTAGGCTAGAATATAGAACAGGGGAACCTTAGACTATGATATAGAACAGGAGAACCTTAGACTAGGATATAGTACAGGGGAACCTTAGGCTAGAATATAGAACAGGGGAACCTTAGACTATGATATAGAACAGGAGAACCTTAGACTAGGATATAGAACAGGAGAACCTTAGACTATGATATAGAACAGGAGAACCTTAGACTATGATATAGAACAGGAGAACCTTAGACTATGATATAGAACAGGAGAACCTTAGACTAGGATATAGAACATGAGAACCTTAGACTAGATATAGTACAGGAGAACCTTAGACTATGATATAGAACATGAGAACCTTAGACTAGGATATAGAACAGGATAACCTTAGACTAGATATAGAACAGGAGAACCTTAGGCTAGGATATAGAACAGGAGAACCTTAGACTAGGATATAGAACAGGAGAACCTTAGGCTAGGATATAGAACAGGAGAACCTTAGACTAGGATATAGAACAGGAGAACCTTAGAATAGGATATAGAACAGGAGAACCTTAGACTAGGATATAGAACAGGAGAACCTTAGACTAGGATATAGAACAGGAGAACCTTAGACTAGGATATAGAACAGGAGAACCTTAGACTAGGATATAGAACAGGAGAACCTTAGGCTAGGATATAGTACAGGAGAACCTTAGGCTAGGATATAGAACAGGAGAACATTAGACTAGGATATAGAACATGAGAACCTTAGACTAGGATATAGAACAGGAGAACCTTAGACTAGGATATAGAACAGGAGAACCTTAGACTAGGATATAGAACAGGAGAACCTTAGACTAGGATATAGAACAGGTCTGGAGAACCTTAGACTAGGATATAGAACAGGAGAACCTTAGACTATGATATAGAACATGAGAACGTTAGGCGAGGATATGACTTAAGAACAGAGGAGAACCTTAGGCTAGGATATAGAACATGAGAACGTTAGGCAAGGATATGACTTAAGAACAGAGGAGAACCTTGGGCTAGGATATAGAACATGAGAACATTAGGCAAGGATATGACTTAAGAACAGAGAAGCCACTGTGCGCCAGGGCGAGAAATGACATTGCGTGCAAGGCATCTCGACAATGTTTGAGAGAACCTGTAGGGCGGTTGGGGTTTGGAGAGACGCAAGGGGCCTCCTTCCATAGTGACCATATGAGTCATGGTAGACGTACACAGAGAAGACTCTCAAGGTTTTGCAGTATAGTCACAGTGTAAGCAATTATAACTACTACATGCTTTGTTTTGAAATAATTTTGTTTTGTCATTCATTCATTCATCCAAACATTTATTTGATTCTCAATGGATCATTGAGGTTGCCCTCATTTGTAATGTTGAGATTAGGGATGCCCCGATCGATCGGCCAGCGATCGGTATCTGCCGATATTCAGTATAAATATGAGATTGGTGAATTCCGATAATGCTTTATTTTCGCCGATCGTGAAAACCGATCGAAAAACATGATCCAAGCGGAGTTCTCACTCGCTGACTTCTCTCTCAAGCACACAGAGCTGCAGCGCACTCCCCCTCCTCCCCCTGCCCCTCCCAGACCCGTGTCAACAGAGACTCCTCCGGCAATAGTCTACTCTAGTGCATGCGACCTCTGTGAGCTAACGTTACTGTTTAAACAAAATGACCAACTATTCACTTTTAGTTTAATACATGAGGCATTGTCTAACGGTATCTAGCTGGCTAGCTACTGATAGCTCCTGATATCAACAAATGCTCCAGCAATAGTCGAGTGCATGATACCTCCGTTAGCTAGGTAGCCAACGTTAGCTCACGTTAGTTCACTGTTTAAATTAAATTACCCAGTAAACGAAATAGTTCACTGAGGCGTTGTCTTAACGTTATCTAGCCGGCTAGCAGTAGCTACAGATAGCTCCTGATATCAATGTCTTATTGATTCGACGCGTATTCGAGCCCCTGGCTTGCATCGCATTCACGAAAGGGGCTAGCTGAGGGCATGCTGAATGTGATTTGACCAAAGCAGAGTATACCAATAGGGTCCAGCTGAAGCGCCGGAGAATCCTGGCTGCAGCTGGAGGCTACTCGAGTATACACACAGACAGTGGAGCTGTTTGCAGATAGCGAGCATTTTGACTTGTTGCATGGTGGCGATGTCTCGCAGATAATACAACTACAAGTATGATTATATAATATATATATTTTATAAAAAAAATAATATATTTAATTTCTTTTTTATAAAACCAAAAACGATCGGTATCGGCCGATATGGCTCATAGACGATCGGTGATTGATATCGGTGGCAAAAAACGTGATTGGGGCATCCCTAGTTGAGATACAGTTTACAGATACAGTTGAGATACAGAGACAAAGTTTTAATAAACAAGACAAAACATAAGATTTAAGAAGAAGAAAAAGAAAGAAAGAATTGATCAGTTAAAACAGTTGTGACGGAATGGTCTGTGATTATGGCCATAAACTGTCCAAAGATGATGAGAGTATCTTTAGGGTGGAAGGTTGTGTGTTTGCAGCACCAACACTAACAATCAAATTTTCCAAATGCAGAACAGGCCCGGGGGACCTGTATGGTTGGCTTGAGCTGGGCATTGAATCTAGTATTGTATTGAATATGTCATACATGGATGGCACTGGTCCACTCACCACCCAAATCACCCTTGAGTTAAAAATAAAGACCTTCACAAATCATGTGTTGCCATTACGACATTTAATGACGGTACTTTTCTACCATGCTACTACTACTACCACCTCTATAATATACTTTTGCATTGCAGTGTATTAGTGTGTTTATTATTGTGTCGTAGCTAGAGCTGCCGCGGTATTGATTATTTCCTTACCGCACAAATTTGCAAAATATTTCCTACCGCCGCGGTTTTTACCGCACGCACACAAAAAATAAAATAAAAAGTTTGAATGCATTTTTTTTTTAGTAGTAGTCTACTCTTTATAGCATATAGCCTGCCTCTAGTCTAAATGTCTATCTTTAGAGGATGACTTTGCAGCATGAATATTGTTTGGGATTCGGCAAGCACGCATTCGTTATTAAAAGTGAAACACGGATTCGAAGTCTCCCCTCTGGTCGTGCGCCGTTCACTAGGTGTCGCGGGCAGGAGTGGTAGCGGCGCGCCCGCCGGTTACCCCCCCGACCCTTTCTTCTTATTATTATTATAACGTTACTACTTATGATTACAAAGGCATTCGATTTGTGGCATTAACGTTAGTATAGTTACACGTTCGTATTTACCGGACCATAGCAAGGCAAGCGTTACTAAATTAATATCTAAGTTCCTTTCTTTGCTCAGAGCGTGCCGAGTTGTACCCATTCTGCGGTCTGTTAACAAAGTTTTCAATCAGACAAGTGTATAGAACGAAGGGCTTTTATTATAACATTTCGTTGCAGTAAAATCATTATGCCTCGTTCCCTGAGGAGCGACGGCAATCCACTCCGGTCTCCGGTGGGAGCTAACGTACTATTAGCCGTGTTGTGACTGAGCTCTGATCAATGGCTCATGGCTGAGATTCAGGAAGTAAAAGCACTTCGCGTATCTCTTCTGACCAATCTGTGGTCTGCAGTGTTTCATGTGACTTTTCTGGTACCCAATAGGGTCGCTTGGAATCTCGACAGAGAAGTAGGGTATATCTGCAGAGCCGCAAGCCCAACGAGAGCGTAATAATAATAATAATATAATAAAAAACAGCGGTGATGCCGGTATTCAGCCCAACGCTGCGGTGGGCATGATGTAACAGCGATACCGCGGTAATACCGATACCGCGGCAGCTCTAGTCGTAGCCTACTAGTGTGAAGAAGCTCTTTGCTCCACCCACTTCAAATAACCAAGTTAATCAGGCTGCTGATTGATGGGGAAATTGAGATCCCACCCATTGTGACGCTTTGATGCCTCATTTCCTGTTTCACCACCACTTTATTGGATGTTTCCATGTTGTGTTGACACTTGACACGTCGCCTCACGGCTTCATGCTTGTGGCCACATACAGGCAGCCAAGCCCACTCAGCCCAGTCATCAGCAACTCTGAATTTAGCTTTGCTGTAAGGAACACAGTGTGTAAACATACTGTACATATGCAGAGGACAGACTGACACTCTCACACTTTTATTCTCTTAACAACACACACTGCTTTTCATCTATCAGTACTCAGTCTCTGACTACTAAGTCTGTTCTCACAAACATCCTTTGATTATTTGTGTGTGTGTGTGTGTGACTGTGTGTGACTGTGTGTGACTGTGTGTGACTGTGTGTGTGACTGTGTTCGTGCAGATAACATCCCCTGCTTTCAGCAAGGAGTGCTGCCAGGGGGGGATTCTGTGCCAGTAGGAATGGAACTTCAAAACAAAGTCGGCTAACCTTCAATTTAGGAGAAGCTCATGTCTCCTGCTGCACCTGCTCAACAAGAATCCACAGCATTTTACTACGGCTGCATTGGCTGGTAGTGGAAGCAAGAGTCATACAGGCTAGTCAACCTTTGGGGTCAGGGCCTCAAAGTAAGTGGAGATCCCTGGTATGAAAATAGAAAATCCCTCGAAAAATCCACCTCAAGCTTTAAATCATTGTAATAATATCCGAAATAGAGGAACTAATGCCAAGTTAACCACAAACTTCCACCAACAAGTGCTTGGTTTTTAATCCCCAATTTTTGCACTCTTGTCATACAGTAAACATCACAAATGATTCTGGCTTCTCCTGGCAACGTGTCGAAGTGTTGAGAAAGACACTTAACCCCTAACTGCTCCCAAGGAGCAGGTTGGTACATTGCATGGCTGCCTCCGCCGTCGGTGTGAGTGAATGGGTGAATGTGTCATAAGTTGTAAAGTGCTTTGGATAAAAGCGCTATATAAATGCAGTCGGTTTGTTCTGAATCTCTATGGGCTAGCAGTAGGTCTATGTGGCTGTATTATGGCCTCCCTCGCTGTCCCACATGAAGGCCTGTATAATCATTCCCATTTAGTTGATGTCTGCACCCTCCAATAGCCCACAAAAAAAGGCTTGCAACTTTAGAAATGGGTTTCTCTTTCACTGAGTTGAAAGCTGCAGCTGTGTTTTCCAGGAGGTGAGTTGTTTGGTACTGCTTTGCCCTCTCCAGGGGTGTAAAAAGTACTCAGAAATTATACTATATTATATTATAGTGAAAGTATGGGTACCATCTCAAAATCATACTCAAGTAAAAGTCAGAGTATCTGGCTAAAAACACACTTGAGTAAAAGTCAAAAAGTTTCTACTTTTAAATGTACTTGAGTACTAAAAAGTACAAGTAAAAACTTTTTATTGCAAGGGATAGACCAGGGGTCTCAAACTCATTCCATCTTGGCCAAGTTTTTATTTTTACTACACATTGCACCACGTGAGTTAGTTGAAGAGGTGAGCCAATTAGTGAAATCATCAGCTGGTGTTTAGGCAAGGCTGGAATGAAACCAAGCATACACTCACACAAGGACCAATCAGCATGGGTATGGGCGGGTTCATTTTCCATTGATGGGGATTTGATTGGCTGTTTTTAAATAAAGTGCGGCCGCGGATTAATAAGTTAATAACGTTAGTTCGGCCAGAGAAACGAATATGCGAATTAAAATAGTTGGACCTGTGAGATTTGTACTTTGTAGGTCTGCATTTTAAATGTAAGGAGTAAAAAGTATATATTTTTTCTCTGAAATGTAATTGAGTAAAAGTACAAGTATACAAACCTAATAATACTCGCGTAAAGTACAAATCCCCAAAAACGCTACTTAAGTATTGTAACAAAGTACAATTACTCAAGTACTTTACACCCCTGGCTCTCTCTAGCCCCTTTTACACAGCCTATTCAAGGCGGGAATGTTACTCTTTTATTCTGCCTCGCTGTTCTGTATAAAAGGTATGAACGCGGAATGGGGTGTTGTTCCGGCATTAAGCAGCCAGCAGAGGTAGTCACATTGCCAGGATGCGGTAGTCTGTGTAAATGGGACTGCCGGCTTCCCTGTCCTGGTGTGATATTTTGATGACATCTTTTATGTCTAATTATATCCAACGGTACATTATCAAAAGGCGGGTTGCCCTGTACACACACAGCAGTGACTGACTGGTAACTCACCAGCCTCCAGTCAAAACCGCAACACTGCATCATCTACTATTGGATAAAGCCATTTTTTGGCATATGGAAACGTAGGCTATGTGACATAACATTTAACGACTGAAGTTAGTAGCCTACAGACATATCCAAGAGCAGCAGGGGTAACACTTGCCATCAGAACTGGATTGCAGATCTTTGGTGATATTCCACCTTTTCAATTGACTCCCTGCTTGTGATTTTCTAACCGGTAATGTATTTTATACAGTACTTTCCTCCGCTCTTGTGACTCGTGCCCCAGTAACCTGCCTGCCAGTCAGCCAGATGAAAGGTACTCAAGATAGTTTGTTATCTTCATGTAAGCATTCCCTCCTGTCATTCCAACGGCAGCTTATCATTTCATGATTGCAATAGCTATATTCTGGTATTTGGGGCTATGGAGGAATACGATATGGATGAGGCGTCTAGCGGTCATGTCATAAACTGTATAGGCAGGAGACCTGAGATGTGCTGCTTCCTTACCTATGGTGCGTTTAACACAACGCTGATGCGTTGCACATAGGATCACACCTCCGATTCCGGAATGCTGGCGCGCTATCTAAAGGCACACGCGGTGGCGGCATTATGTTCTGTTACAACTCGCTCTGATCCAACCTCTACTGAGCAATGCATAACAGAAATGTAGACTCAAATGGTGTCTTTGAAATGGGTCGCTTACACGTCATAGGCTTAAAAGGATTGCTAATATCAAAGTTAGATTTCTGTCCCCAGAACCTGCATGTGCAGCATGCCTGCATCACTCACTTGTGTGTCATATCATCCCTATGCACGCAGGTACTGCAGTTGGGGCCATACCATCGGTCACTGAGCTATTATATGGGAGATGAAACATAGCAATGGTGGGCATTGCATGGTAGGAGCAGAATGATCTGTTTACATTACCATGTAACACCTCATTAGCTATGAAGGATTCACCATTGTCCATGATGGTTTGTGAGTGTGTGCCTGGGCGTGTGTATGTGAAGAAATGCAGGTGGACATTCAGGAGAGAGAGAGAGAGAGAGAGAGAGAGAGAATACACACTGAGGGCGTTACTGCAGATAGGAGGTTAGTGGGAAGTTCACTACTCTGAATCACAAGAGGAAACTCCTGTCAGATCCTATCTTTACTTGGGCAGATTTGAGGATAAACTTCTTGTTGGTTAAAAGATACGTATGGAGGGAACTGACTTCAGATCAGTATCGGTAGACAAGGGAGAATGGATCTGAAGATCACACAGAGCTTTGCTTGACATTATTGCTTTATCCTCACAATTTCCTGGAAAATAATGATCCAAGTTTCCAGTCGCAGAGCAGTAGTGGGGGGGGGGGGGGGGGGAATGATGATGACGACGATGATGATGATGGTGAGAGTTAACTCTTGAGTTTTTTTTACATGTTTTGCAACAGGGAAGAATTGAATCCTTGCACCGAAGAACCATATAACTCCATTAAACAATTAATAACACACCATCAACTATGAATGTACACAACACTCTAACTTACCACCACTCTACATAATAAAGTTGAAAGACATTGTTCTTCTGAAAACGCAAAACTGATTTCTAGGACCTGGTCTGAGGTCCTCAACCTGTGGTGACACTGCTTGTTAGAATTGTCCCGTTCAATTGGCCGAGAAGTTCATGTTTTTGCAGCCTTTGTGAAGCACTAAAGTAATTTTCGACTGTGTCCTCCGGGTCCCCTGCAAATGAGGAGGAATGTGGCTATTTTCCAGTCATCTTTCCTAATTCCAAGGGGCTTACGCTATATGAAAGATGTCTTAGATAGTCGGGGAGTCCGGGGGACCCATGATTATTTTTATGACGGCAGGCTTTCATCTCCAACCCTGCGACTAATGTCTGTAATTCCCTTCTACTAACTCATGAAGAGCTATACTGTTAGAACACAGAATCTCACTGCCCTGTGGGTCTCTTCCTCCTCCTTCTCAGAGCGCCACACACACACACACACACACACACACACACACACACACACACACACACACACGTCTGTCATCCTGTAGAAGTAGTGTACATTCTTTCTTTTTGTCTCATACCATGTTGTTATACCAGGGATGTGAGTCATCAGATCCGCCTCCTTTGGTTTCTGCCACTGTTCTCATGTCATATTAAATGAAGTATAAATCTCTAATGTTGACACACAATTCCCAAAAGGCTTCAATAAACTATTTATAGTAAATGTGTCATACTGTACACTACAAATCTTGGCTTCTAAGCCATGAATATTGCGTTGCAATTGACCATATTCACACAGTGGTCATTTTGCTCTTGTAATGCTCAGGTTGGGTTCGTTGAGCGTGAGGGGGACAGAGGGGGATTCCCAGAATAGAGGATGGTGTTTCCTTCAATAGGATCTTTATGTGCTCTCACTGAAGAGCTTGATTGATCAAATTGGGAGTGTTGGACCTCATCAGCATCAGATGTGATATTTGTACAGTAACTGTGGTGTAAAAAGAGACACTTTTGTTTCCATCATTCACATAGTGTTGTTAACTTTGTTGCTAATTCTTCAATTCTTAACAGATTGAGTGAGCTGAGTTCTCTTTTTTTTGGCACATGTTGATTTGGAAACTACATTTTTTTTATTAAACAAAGGAGCACAGTGTAAACCACTGTAGGGAATTTCCATCTACGAGTTCAGTTTTCAACCTTTATACTGTAGGCCAGGGTAGATAAGGAATCAATAGCCTATTGTTGAAAGGAGATTTTGCTATCATGCCGGGGCTCGTCAATGTTTCTCTCTCTCTCTCAGTTGAAACTCCAAAGACACACAGTATTGTTCCTCTCCAGCAGTTTTGGAGTAGCTAGTAGCCTAGTTATTGTTATCTTGTCCTGCATTGTCTAGCATAAAGTCACTTTCTCCGCAAGACCGAATTTCCACTCGTAGACTTTTACCACTAGTGGTGAGTTGAACCTGTTTGTATAGCCTCACCTCAACAACATTAGGGAAAACTTGCCATTGCTAGAACCCACACATCCCACTTAGCTCTCACTTACGTAGGTGGGAAACATGAATGTAAATCCTCATGTGATTAACCGACCACAGTGACCACAGACCACTTCAGTCCAAATGACCTTAGGTGTGAGATTACAAGGGACATGCCTAGGAAGCCTCTGAAGAACCCTGTATCTGCCCACGCATACTATGACATAATCATGATGCATGCTGGGGCGAGTCACCCATCCTTTCATGCTGCTGCTGCCCGCATACTGTGGCGGGTGAGTTGACCGAGTGCTCAGCTGGTAAAAGGGTGCAAGAGCACGGGGGTCTAATGAACAATGTTCCCTGGCATGACTACTGGTTCAATGAGGACATTGTCCAAATTGGTCTGAGAAATATTTCCCCAGAGTGCTTTCTCTTGCCACCACAATCAATCAAATAAAGATGTAGGATTTAAAGATTTGATTACTCTTTTCTAAACATACTTTGCACAGCCTGAAGTAGGCTATGTTTATTCCATGGTGTCCCATGATACACGGCAAAGGATTTCTGTAAATAATAAGTACAACGGTTTTCTTTTTCATCACACGACCAGGAAACTGAAAACACCCACCAGCGTGAAAATGTATTTGTAACCCTGCCTAACCAATTCATGACGTGCTTCAAATAGATCATCCTTCTGTGTGTTGTTGATTCAAGTAGTCTTTTGTCCTCTTCCTCCTTTGAGAGACTGTGTGTGACCCCTTCCATCCCTTCGCCTGGACAACAGTTCTTCTCTGTCCTTTCCTCAAGGAGCCAGTAATGAAGTCTGCCTTTATCATTAAGCTCTGCACTGCGTGAACCAATGCCTGCATGTCAGACAGAGGCCTAATGACTCCGCTGCAGACAGAGGCACTAATGGAATCTCAACAGAATGCCTGTCTTAAGGAGGACACAACTATAATTAATTTCCTGTCCAGAGAGTGAGATCAGTGTGTTGTAAGAGTGAACGTAGCACCACTGTTTTCATTCTTAAATCGCCCTTTTTTCCGTTGAGGTATCTGACATCATAAATATTATGGTCAGTTAATTACTGAATGTGTCTTAAGTTGATGATTTCTTTGAAGTCTCTAGCTTAGGAGATGTTTATGTATTTCGCCATAGCTTTCAAATATGTGCCCTTAGTAGCCAGACTGGCTTATACAAGAGGACAATAGATCATCATTATAAGTCACATGGCATCTAATCAAATTGCTTGTGAGGTTTTCTCACTGTGACTGATAATTCATCATTCTGTCCCTCTGACTTCTCTGTTATTGTAGAGCCAAGGTAGCACCCATGGCACCCTAGTAAATTGTCAAATTATTTTATTATTAGTTATGTTTATTTAAATATAAACATTTTTATTTGGTGTTTCATTGTTCAATTTCACCTTTTCATTGATTCCTGATCCACCTGTTTCTGTGAGAGACATGGTGTGCAGTCTGGAGTTGAGTTATGATATACCGGTATGCCAAGCATAATCATGTTAATATGTTTTTATTGGTGCTGATAAGGAGAACCCTTGCCCAGTTTGGATATAAGAATAGTCAAATACACATGTTGCTGGCCGTAAAAAGATTCTGGACTAATGACGCATAATTTTACACAGACCAGGTGGACTTTTGCACAGTGTATATGGACATAAATCACCTCAATCTTTTCATGGTTCCAGATCTGATTTCCTGCAGGCATAAGGTGGAATGTTGAATGTCGATCCATTTGGCCAAATACTTGGAATGTTCCGCTGTCTGCAGAGTGTGACTTGAGCGCCTTTCCCTCACTAGTGCTACGTGGGCTGTACTGAGGGTTTCTATTGGCCGCCTGTAGAGGAAGTGCTTAGGATGCTGAAGGACGATTGGCTGTCCTCGTCTGACCTGTAGTTCCTGGATCAGGCAGGTTAGTGCTTCCAGAGGCATATGGAGTGATGGATGAGCTCCCTTGTGCATCACATGAATGGAAACCCCATCAAGTATGATTGGTTTTCACCACGTCATCTTCACCCGGTTCCATAGTATTAAGTGAATCAAATTTATACCAGCCTCTCTTTTGCAGGTTTTTTTCTTTTGTTTCTTCTACATCAATGTGTTGTCTTTCTCCATAAAGAGAAAGGGAGAGAAAGAGGGAGAAAGAGAAAGAGAAGAGATTAATACTTTTTTCCTCAGTGTCTGCCCAAATTTATAATTTGTCTGGCGGTTGAGTCACAGATATAGCAGTGAGGTCAGTCTGGTGCTGCTTGCTTGTGAGACAGTTGTGTCAGCCCTGCCTTACTGGTAGCAGAATGGCTGCCTGCTTCATACTATCCAGTAGCATGCTAAGGATGTGTGAATCACAGTGAGGCAGACTTGTGGTCTACCAAGTATTTACCTGTGACACATTGCCCAACCGCATATATATATCCATATATATATATCGATATCGGTCTGTACATACCTGCATATAATCTTTTTTACATATCTCTAGAATTTATATCTATCTGTATATATCCCTTACCTTCTCTTACTAGTTACGCTGCTGGCCAGTATGACTACTTACCATAGTGTCTTTGGTACCTTTGATACCTGTATCACTGTACATATTAATACTACAACCCTGTATATACATCTGATTAGCACTATTACTCAGTAGTACTAATTTATATATTTTATACACAGTTTAATCACCTGTGCATTGTATATTACTATTGTAATTTGTTAGAATAGAATAGATCTTTATTTGTCATTGTTGGTACAACGAAATTTGTTAGGAACATCACCACTGGCATACAACATAAGATATAACATGTGCAAAATAATAATGTCAATAATAATAGTAATATAGTAATAAAGTAATAAAGTATCAATGTCCCAATATATAACATACCATAATTGTCCCAAGTGCATTTAGTGCCCGTGCAAATAAATTAATAAATATAAATATTTCAGTCCAGTGAGTTGATGGAAGGAGGGGGGGGGGGGGGGGGGGGCGTTGACTTGCAAAGGATGAAGTATTGTATATAGTGCAGCAATGCAAGTCCGGTTCACAGTTATTGTTGTAATGTGGGAGTGGGAGTTATGTCACCGGGGGTGGGATGCGGGGGGGGGGCAAGTTGATGTTCGTCGTTGAGCAGCCTGACAGCCCGTGGGTAGAGGCTGTTGGTCAGTCTGCTGGTTCCGGACTGGATGGATCTGTACCTTCGACCAGAGGGCAGCAGTTGAAAGAGATGGTTTGCTGGGTGGTACTGGTCAAGTAAGATGTTATTTATACGCCGTAGGCAGCGGGAGGTAAAGACTGTGGAGATATCTGGGAGGCTAGCTCCAGTGATCCTCCTCGCAGCCTTGACCACTCTGTGGAGGGCCTCCTTCTCTGCCCTGGTGCAGCCAGTAAACCACACCAGTAGTCCGTACGTGAGTACACTCTCTACTGCGCAGTGGTAGAAGTTGGCCATCAGTCCCTGTGGGAGTTTAGCCCATTTAAGCTTCCTAAGATAGAAAAGGCGCTGCTGTGCTTTGCCCACAGCAGAGGCAATGCTGACCCCCCAGGACAGGTCATCAGACATTGTCACGCCCAGAAACTAAAATTTTGAAACCCTCTCAGTCTCCACCTCCTCATTCCCAATGAGGAGTGGAGAGTGGCTGAGGTCACCAGTCCTGCGGAAACTGTAACTGTTACTACTGTAACATTTGCCCTCTGGTTCGATGCCAAACTTATTTTCCTTGTACTGTACTTGTGCTGTATAATGACAATATATTTGAATCTAATCTAATCTTTAGCATGAGTCCATAATTACCATTATTGCTGCTGTCGGACAAAAACATTGTATTGTACTTCTATTTTGGTAATTTTCATGTTTTTTACTCAAATCGAAAGTTGACACCATTAGGAGCATGAATGAAATCCATTCAAAGCCAAATGTTTAACCTAAAATAAATACAAGTGTTGATCTGAAAAGGAGATTGTTTTTCTTAATTCCTGAAAAGTTTATCCTTTTGGAGATGCACGCCTTTTGCCTTAGAGATATGGCATTAGCTTAGATGCGTGGCATTATCTTAGGATCCTGCCTCTCACAGCAGCACGTTAGGAAGACGGCGCACAGCAGTGGCGTTGGTGAAGGGTGTGGACGGGGTGTTGGTGAAGGGTGTGGACGGGGTGTTGGTGAAGGGTGTGGACGGGGTGTTGGTGAAGGGTGTGGACGGGGTGTTGGTGAAGGGTGTGGACGGGGTGTTGGTGAAGGGTGTGGACGGGGTATGGGGTGAAGGGTGTGGACAGGGTATGGGGTGAAGGGTGTGGACGGGGTATGGGGTGAAGGGTGTGGACAGGGTACGGGGTGAAGGGTGTGGACGGGGTACAGCAGTGGCGTTGGTGAAGGGTGGGTACGGGGTGAAGGGTGTGGACTGGGTACGGGGTGTTGGTGAAGGGTGTGGACGGGGTACAGCAGTGGCGTTGGTGAAGGGTGTGGACGGTACGGTGTGGACGGGGTACGGGGTGTTGGTGAAGGGTGTGGACGGGGTACGGGGTGTTGGTGAAGGGTGTGGACGGGGTACGGGGTGTTGGTGAAGGGTGTGGACGGGGTACGGGGTGTTTCCCATTCCACAGACGCGGCGCCCAGGCCTCTCCACAATGATTCACTGAGGAATTTGTTTACTTGTGGTGGAGCTACAAATAACTGCAGGGTTTATATAGAGCGAACAACTACTTCCCTCCAGGCAGCCATACAACACAAACAGGCCGAGAGGGGAAATGCTGGACCTTCTTATTAAAGCACAACCACTACACATGTTCCACGCGGCCACATGGATCCCATTACCCACTAGGAAGAGGGTTTTTTCTTTTTGCCCCAGGCCTTCGCTTCATCATCCTTTCCTTGGCTAACTGTGATATCAGAGGGTTCCAGTGTTTTCTAATCACTTTGTCCGATGCCGTTTTAAACCATCGGGGAGAGGAGGAGGCGTGATACTCTCTTGAGTATCTAAAAAATATAGGCCTGTCTATTGATTTATAATGATGTCTTGGTGGAACAGACCTTCTGAAACATCATGGTTTTAAGCAATACATGTAGATGTACGTATGTTTGGATACTACGAGAATGAGTAGACTCCTCCTATTTATATACATAAAAGAATATGTAAAATATATAAGTTTGTCACTAGTAAAAGTCTCACTCTTATTCTACTTTATATTTCCACATTTGAATTTGTTCTTAATCCCTCTCCCATTTTTCCTCCTCTCCTCTCCAGGCATTCGGGAATGCAAAGACAGCCCACAACAACAACTCGAGTCGCTTTGGCAAGTTCATCCAGGTCAACTACCAGGAGAGCGGCACTGTGAGAGGGTAAGGTCTCCCTCCCTGTTTCTCTGTGTCTCTCTCTCTCTCTCTCTCTCTCTCTCTCTCTCTCTCTCTGTCTCTCTCTGTCTCTCTGTCTCTCTCTCTCCTCTCTCTATCCCACATTGAGTGTCTCTCTCTCTCTCTCTCTCTCTCTCTCTCTCTCTCTCTCTCTCTATCCCACATTGAGTATTTCTCTCTCTCTCCCCCCCCCCCCTCTCTCTCTCTCTCTCTCTCTCTCTCACTATATATGCTGCCCCTCGGGGACATCATTCGAGACCACAATGTATGCTTCCATAGTTATGCTGATGATACACAACTATATATCTCCGCAGAACCAAATAACACTACAGCCATACAGTCCATTACAAACTGTCTGTTAGCAATAAACAAGTGGATGAACAATAACTTCCTAAAATTAAACGAAAGCAAGACCGAAATCCTATTGATCGGCCCAAAAGCGAAAAGGGAAGTGCTGTGTGAAAACCTGGGGAGTCTGTCATCCTATGTAAAGACTGAGGTTACAAGCCTAGGTGTCATCTTGGACTCAGACCTGACCTTTAAGTCTCATATAAATAAGGCCATGATTTCTTCCACCTAAGAAACATAGCGAAAGTAAGACCTTTCGTAAATAAAAAGGATGCAGAGACACTGATTCATGCTTTTGTATCAAGTCGGCTTGACTATTGTAATGCACTGTTCACTGGTCTTCCCAAAGCAACCATTGGGAAGTTTCAGCTTATCCAAAACTCTGCAGCTCGATTACTAACTCATACAAGGAGAAGAGAACATATCACTCCAGTCCTAGCCACTCTGCACTGGCTTCCAATAACTCATAGAATTGATTTTAAGGTCCTTTTCCTAACATATAAAGCTCTTAATGAGCAAGGCCCAAAATACATAGCAAATTCCCTAGTTAGTTATCTGCCCTCAAGAACGCTACGGTCATCCACTACAGGTTTACTAGACACACCCAGAAACCAAAAGAGGATAGGAAGTATGGCATTTGCCAACTATGCCCCAAAACTATGGAACACACTACCAACACACATCAGAAACGCCAGCTCCATACACATTTTTAAAGGAAAATTAAAAACGTACCTATACAGTCTAGCTTACAAATAGTTATGGCTTGGAAAAACCTGATGGATCCATGAGGCTAGGATAAGCCTTGTGGACCCAACTCTTTTAGATGAGGGAACGGGTACATACGCACACAATACACGACCACTGATGGATCCGTAAGGCTTGGATAAGCCTTATGGACCCAACTCTTTAGATGAGGGAACGGGTACATACGCACACAATACGCGACCACTGATGGATCCATGGGGCTTGGATAAGTCTTATGGACCCAACTCTGACCACTAATAAAAACGTAACTACACTAGCGTTATAAGAGCTAACATTGCTACCTACCGTACAAGTGCATTGGTTTAGTGCATTTCCTACTTCCGGTT
>NC_140184.1:35245772-35459893 GCF_963971535.1 Notolepis coatsorum
TTCCATTCCTTCACTGATCATTTACGATAGCAGACTTGATCCGTTCAATCATGACCCATGCTTATTTTCTGACTGTGTGGTTAAGTCTGTCTGCCTGCCTGTCTGCCTGTCTGTCTGCCTGTCTATCTCTCTGTATGTCTCACTGTCCATGTGCATGTATCTGTGTGCTTGAGATATACCTTGAAGTTATTATCTGTGTATTGTGTATCGGTACAGTATGCATGTGTATAACGGAGCTTGTTGTTAGGTCCAAACATTGCTTCAGTCCCTTCTTTAACCGCATGTCCTATGAATGTCATATATATATATATACAATATGTATGCATGTGTTGTATTGCCAGTGGAATGCTGCCACAGTACCTAACCCTACCGCCCCCCTCCTCCTTCATCTACTCTTACCTTAACCTTTCCAGATGACAAAGAAAGTACACCGACTGCACTGGGAGAATTTCTATGAGAGCGAGCTGGTCAGTATCTCCACCTTGCACTACCAGAGTGTTTATATATCTCCGTACGGTATGGGTTTGTGTGTGTTGAATGTAACGCACGTTGAGTAGAAGGTTTCTAGATGGTCACTGCTCCCACGCGGTCGTGCCACATGCCACGCATTCTGTACACACACCCCCCACCCTGCCCTGCCCTCCCCTTCCCTCCTCTCCCCTCCCTTGTCTCGTTGCTTCTTGGTCACTTCCTGGTTTGGTATTGGTGGTGTTTCAAAAATTGTATCTTATCTCTGTGTCTATCTCCCTGTGCTGTCCTGATCTGTAGGGCTTTCCTTGGTCATTGACGGAGCTGTTTTTTGTGTTACTTAAACAAACAGAAACTCTCCATCCTGAATAGGAGACGCTCGATAAATTTTTGAAGAAAATGTGCACCCAAACTTTGAACAAGAATCCTTGTCTGATAATGAAAGAGAAAGATACATCTGATTGAAATTGAATTACCGGTATTAAACACTATTACCATTGGGATACTCCTCCAGGAATACTACCCACACAGGGATCCACTCCTCCATGAAGCCCGGTATCTGAAGTGTTACCCTGCAGGACTGGTGCTTGTTAGCTGTCGGAGCTCTCTCCCCAGACTCTGAGTACTTAGTATCTCTACACAGAACCCAGGGAAGCTTCCAGCTTCTCAGTTCCCTATCTGCCAACAGATACCATGGGTCCCATGCAATATGCACACTGACTGGAAGCTGTCCAAACAGTGTGCTACTGACAGGGGAGGGCTGCAGATGTAAACTTGTTGACTTAGCCTTGCCATAGCTTTACTGCATGTGTGCATGACCACCACAGTAGGCAACCCATCAACTTTTGTCCTTTTGACCCTAATCATGGTTAGGTCAACCAAGCCATAATAGACATATCACTCCCCTTGGTACAACTTCACCTGTGCTTTTAAGGGGAAAAAACACCAATTTCTCCAAGGACGCATCCTCATCCTGTATTATTGAATTGAATTGAATAGAAACTGTATAAAGTCAATGGCCAAGAAAGCCTTTGTGTGTCATTTGGGGTTTGGTCATGTGTTCTAAAGTGCATCAATGAATCGCCAATCACAGTTGGCTTATTCAATGATCTGTGAATTAACCCTTTGTCTCCCAGTGAGTACCATTTATGTGTGATTGTGTGATTTGAGAGAGTTGCATTATGCTGTTGCTGTAAACTTAGTTGCTTAACTGAGTTGAATTCATGGATAATGCACTAGCTCTATATAGAGCGACTGAGTGAACATGTTTAGTGCTGTGGTGATTATCTTCATCGTTTGAGCATCATAGAAAAGTAAGTAAAATAATGTGTAAAAAGTAGGGATGTCTGATATTATCGGCCGATATTGGCATACAAATGTGATATCGGAAATTATCGGTATCGGATTTAAATTTTTTTTTTTTACATTTATTTAACCTTTATTTACCCAGGCAAGCAAGTAAGAACAAATTCTGATAAAATGTATTGTCAAAAGTATGCATAATGTTGTGTTAATTCCACGACAAGAGATATGTAATGTTAATTACCTGAAATTATTCAGTTTTTTGGGGCGGGAAACCCTGCATATATCGGTATCGGTTGATATCGGTATTGGAAATTAAGAGTTGGACAATATCGGTATATCGGTATCGGTAAAAAAGCCAATATCGGGCATCCCTAAAAAGGTCAATGTATCATCTTTTTGTGTCATAAAAGACTGACAGCAGTTATTTTACTGTTCTTTGTGACATGGTGGATGACTACATTATGAAGTGTTAGCAAAGCACAGAAACAGCCGTTTTGGAAATAACCCCTTCATTTAGTGTAACCATGAACCTCAAATGTCTTTTCACTACCTTGGAACGTTTTGTTATCATTGCGAAGACTTATAACGTCAAAACAGGCAGAATTTACTTTTTTTACATTCCTACCCTGAAAATGTGACAGAGAAATTAATAGCTGTGAGGTTTCTGCTATAAATGTGAGAAAGGGGGAGGAAGGGAGGTAGGGAGTTACACTCGTTTAGAGAGCAAGCCTCGTGTTCGGAGTGTTTGCCTTTCCATGGCCTTGGTATGTGATAATTATGGCAGCCATAGTGGAAAGAGCCATAACGGAAAGACCCCTACTTGCATCGGATCTATGTGTGAGTGATGAGAAGTGTGTGCGCGTGCACTCGTAGATTCACACAATTTATTTATTTTGTAGTTATATAAGCCTAATTATAGCAAATGATAGATACAATATACTTTTTATTGTAGATATTCTGTTTATATAGGTTTTCTAGTGGAGGAAAAGCTTTAAGCCTCCTGATAAGCATCTGCTCCCAGCCTGTTGCTCCCACACACTGACTCCACCATACACCAAGAATTAGCATGCATAACACTTAACACAATACCTACATTATAGTCTAGGTCTAGGAAGTAACCTTGATGGGACTTGAACACATGCTAGCATGGGTTTAAAACAAATCGTTGATATTAGATAGCATCGTTTCCCCTTTAGACATGAATTGAGGGGCGTGCCGGGGAGTTGAGATCAGACACTGTGTGTGAGTCATGTTATTGAAGATGTTATGAATGGGATTTGCATGGAGGATCAGGTGTGTGTGTGTGTGTGTGCGTATGTGTGTGCGTGTGTCCATGTAAGCATGTATCAACACATATCCGTTTATGAATGGGTGATCTTCCTCATTCCTCCTCCACACAAACCCTCCTCATCTCCTTCCCTTCAGCTCTTTCCACCGAC
Organism: Notolepis coatsorum; assembly: GCF_963971535.1. NCBI lineage: Eukaryota > Metazoa > Chordata > Actinopteri > Aulopiformes > Paralepididae > Notolepis > Notolepis coatsorum. Next base: position 35,248,985 of record NC_140184.1, read on the forward strand.
GCTCATATAAAGACTTGTAAATTGCTTCTCCTCTCGCTGCCTTTTTGCCAGTCTGCCAAATTTCCATGGACAGGCTTGCAGAGAGAACGCAGGGGACCGTATTTTCCACTGTATGAGCAGAACATGCATTATGCTACTCTTCAGATCAGACCAAAACATGCAAAGTTCACCAGGCTCTCTTCAGATCAGACCAAAAAAATGCACTGAGTTGCTGGTCTGCTTGACCAAGCTTCATAATGATAGCCTCTTCCAGAATGACTCACTCCTCCTTGTCTGCACTGACCCACCCGGCTGCTTTCTGGTTGGCTAAGTGAACTCCAGTACAAGCTATTTTAACCTTCTTTGTTTGTCACGCTGTATATTTATGCAAGATAATTACTTGTATACTGTCAATGGTTGATTGTAGCTGCTTTGTTTGCAAGGCGTAGGTAATGAATACTTCATAGAGAATGATTATTACCGTAGTATATGCTTAGCTTGTAGGTGTCGTTTCATGGCATTGACCCCTTTTGAGCCAAAATGGACACCTTTTTAGGTTAGTCCATTTAGCTATACATCAGACCGCCATCGTGGCATCAGCACTGTGCTGTGAACGACTTGTAAACTGGGGAGTAGGTGGAGTTTGGTCACGATCTACAACTTTAGGATAAAACAAACAGACATAAATCATGCTGAAGACTGTCAAATCCCAGAAATACTAATTACTTCTTAGTGTTAGGGCCCCCCGGAGATTCATAAGCGTAATATTAAATGCCCATGTAGGGAAATGGGGAAATCGTAACTCTTCACAATAGCACAACTGCTCTATAGCAGCCAGTGTTGGAAAGTATTTGCTTGACATAACTTAATGCATTAACAATACTAACTTCTTTTAAAAAATGTAAGCATTCTGCCGGTGGTTTTATACTGGCAAACAGTGGTACAGGAAAATGGCGTGATCACAGTAGAGCCTGTGTGCCTCTTGTGTACCTCCTGGATACCTCCTGGATGCACCGGGCTGATGTCTAATGTGTCTGTGTTGTTATGGCTCCAGCATGGCTGCTTGATAACACCTGGTCTCCTTGTGGTTGTAGGACTGCTTCACAGTGGAAGGAGAGGATCTGAAACATGACTTTGAGAGACTGCAGCTGGCCATGGAGATGGTGGGCTTCCTGCCTGCCACACGCAAACAGTGAGGGACACACACACACACACACACACACACACACACACACACACACACACACACACACACACACACACACGCAAACAGTGAGGGACACACACACACACGCAAACAGTGAGGGGCACACACACACACACGCAAACAGTGAGGGACACACACACACACGCAAACAGTGAGGGACACACACACACGCAAACAGTGAGGGGCACACACACACACACACACACGAAAACAGTGAGGGGCACACACACAAACATTGAGGGACACACACACGCAAACAGTGAGGGACACACACACACACACGCAAACAGTGAGGGGCACACACACACAAACAGTGAGGGGCACACACACAAACATTGAGGGACACACACACACAAACAGTGAGGGGCACACACACAAACAGTGAGGGGCACACACACACAAACAGTGAGGGGCACACACAAACATTGAGGGACACACACACACACACGCAAACAGTGAGGGACACACACACACGCAAACAGTGAGGGGCACACACACACGCAAACAGTGAGGGGCACACACACACAAACATTGAGGGACACACACACACACACGCAAACAGTGAGACACACACACACGCAAACAGTGAGGGGCACACACACACGCAAACAGTGAGGGACACACACACACAAACAGTGAGGGACACACACACACACACGCAAACAGTGAGGGACACACACACACGCAAACAGTGAGGGACACACACACACACAAACAGTGAGGGACACACACACACACGCAAACAGTGAGGGACACACACACACGCTAACGGTGAGGGACACACACACACACACACACACACGCAAACAGTGAGGGACACACACACACAAACAGTGAGGGACACACACACAAACAGTGAGGCACACACACACGCAAACAGTGAGGGACACACACACGCAAACAGTGAGGGACACACACACACACATGCAACCAGTGAGGGACACACACACACACGCAAACAGTGAGGGACACACGCACACAACCCACCCACTTACCTACCCACCTAGACACACACACACATCACACACAAACAGTGAGGGTCACACACACACACACACACACACACACACACACACACACACACACACACACACACACACACACACACACACACACACACACCACATGCAAACAGTGAGACACACACACACACACACACACACACACACACACACACAACCCACCCACGTACCTACCCACCTAGACACACACACTACACACAAAAAGTAAGGGACACACACACCCAACTTACCTACACACCTACACACACACACTACACACAAAAAGTAAGGGACACACACACCCAACTTACCTACCCACCTAGACACACACACACACACACAACGCCCATGTCACATGCAAAATGAGCCATTATTAACTATCATAAGCAGACTGTCAAATGTCCACAAACTCACTGTAATAAAGCAGCCGCACACTCTAATGAAACCCAAGATGAAGTTCCTCTGATGACGTGACCCATTGTCTCGTCAGGATCTTCTCCCTGCTGTCAGCCATTCTGCACCTGGGGAACATCCGCTACAAGAAGAAGACCTACAGAGACGACTCCATCGACATCTGCAACCCAGAGGTGCTGCCTGTTGTCTCCCAGCTACTGGAGGTGAGGGACTTCACGTTGCTATTATTACTGTACTGTCGCATCTAAGAAAAGAAAGTAAGGCAAAAATGAAGTATATCTACTGAGATTTGAAGCTATCCTCTCCTAATGGCATTTATAGATCTGTTTTACATGAAGAGCCCTTGCCACAGTGTTCATTGTAATGGGAAATATGAATCAGTTTTCCACAATGCTACCATTAGTTTGTTGAACAGGTTCAGCATGTTTTCCAAGCCATTTCCAGTGAAATACTTTACCCGAGATCTTTCCATATTCAGCCACTCAGTGGCAAGAAAAGAAAAAAACATAATTCCTTCGTTCAGGATATAATTACATCGTTTCTAATTCTGTCGCCCATCAGCAAATATTCTGGAGGCGTAATACTTGAGTGTATTTCACTCTGGTCCTCAGACAGCATATAAATGATGGTGTGTCAGAGAAGGGTTGGTGCCTGGAATAGGCGGCCTTATAAGGCCAATGCTGTCGCTACTAGACACACTCTTGGTTCTACAGTGAGTGTTTTACTCGTGGGGTAGGGATAGAGAGGTTTGGGTGGTGTAGGGTGGGGATAGAGAGGTTTGGGGTGGTGTAGGGTGGGGATAGAGAGGTTTGGGGTGGTGTAGGGTGGGGATAGAGAGGTTTGGGTGGTGTAGGGTGGGGATAGAGAGGTTTGGGGTGGTGTAGGGTGGGGATAGAGAGGTTTGGGTGGGGTAGGGTGGGGATAGAGAGGTTTGGGTGGTGTAGGGTGGGGATAGAGAGGTTTGGGGTGGTGTAGGGTGGGGATAGAGAGGTTTGGGTGGTGTAGGGTGGGGATAGAGAGGTTTGGGGTGGTGTAGGGATAGAGAGGTTTGGGGTGGTGTGAGGGTGAGGTTAGGGGGGAGGTTGGGGTGGTGTGGGGGTGGAGGAAGGGGGGGGGGGGGGGTTGGGGTGGGAGATGTACGCTGACACTACATCTATCAAGGCTCTTGGTCATGAGGGCCACCAGAAATGTATTGAGATAAAAAACAACTGTTGACATCATGCTCTCCATTCAACTGAAATCACCAGTGAAGCACAATTTTGTCTACTATTATGCATATCTATTGTGCCAGCGATGAGGACCGTAGAATACACATTTACAGACTTTCTTTTAATATGGTCCATTTGCATGTTCTTGGTATCTGATTCTAGGGACATCTATGGATCTCAGGGAATGTATTCCCAGTGTCAGAAATACTGTGTCTGTTACTAGGCTTGAGTAAATTGTAATGAAGCAAATGAGAATATCAATAAAATGTTGATACAGTACTGAATTCTGCCATCCGGACACATTCCATTTGAAATATGATTATAGAATATAGAATATCAGGCCTAAAATGGTTACTGGTATGCGATTAAAATGTGATTAATTAGATTAATTTATTACCAATCCTGTAATTAATTAGATGCATTTAATCGCCTGACAGCACTAATTGTTTTGCCAACTATCTGGAGCTAGTAGGTGGAACTAGCTAGCACCATTCAACAACATTATTAGTAAGTAAGAAATAAGGCTAGGGTTTAAAAATTCCGAACTATACCTTTAAGTATACATGGTCCTCTTCCTCTTTTCAAACGATCAGATCAAACCTTACAGGGAATAGGGCTGGGCGATATGGCCAACATTTTTATCACGATAACATTTTTCATATCGTTCGATATCGATAATTATCTATATTCTTGTTAGTATTAACTCATTCAGCGCCAGGGATTAGCCTGGTCCCGTTCTAGCTATGCCACGCTTTAAAGATAGGAGTGCGTCACCTTGTTTGTAGAGCTATATCTATATTCTATATTATAGCTATGGAGACAATACTATAGTCATTTGACAGTGACTTTCTTCTGTCGAACATGCAAAAAAGAGATAGTTTTTCATGCATACGTTTGTGCGTTATCCCGTGGTGAATATAAGTATATTTTAGGAGTGATCCGGGATAATTCCTGAAAAGCTGAGTTATAGGGCGCTATGTGTATTCTACTATAAGCGTTGGCGTTTCTTGCCTGGACACGCTACTATTTCCAAATCAAATGTATATAATAGGTATTATGTTTCATCATGAAACATTTGGCGCTTTTTTGGTGGACAAACCACCGCACATATGCACCGTGACTCGCGACTGGAGACTAGCTCTGCTAGCACACATAGCCTACTGTGTACAGACGGTTTCAAACTGTATTTTAAATTAGAAAGTAAACTAAATAAATGGACAAGAGAAAAATAAAAAATCTCAATTTTGTCAGTATTGTCATTTGAACAAGGAAAGCCATTACTTTAAGTTGCAGGCAAGAAAGACAAGTCTGTCCACTGTCTCTGGTTTAAAATCTGCCCTGTTGCAGGTCACAATACATATTTTTTATTCTAAATAAGACTTGTGCACATCTTGTTGGACCCCGACTGGAGGTGCAGGTCAGCGCAAGAGATATGTATAAAGCTAAAAGAAGAAAACATATTTTTTATTATCGATATTAATTTCATTATCGATTATTAAAATATATCTCGATAATTATCCTTATCGTTTTATCGCCCAGCCCTAACAGGGAATCTCTTAATGTCATTACATTGTTTTCCTGTAATGGTGAATAGTGAATTAGAGGGTTGACTGTCATTTCTGGGTCAGAGGAAGTTGTCACATTGTTGTTCTCAGTCTTTCATCATCTTCCCGTCTAGTCGGTGAAGTAGTTTGTGAACTTTCTAAAACAATGCTTTTAAGTTGGGTCATTTAAAAGGCTAAATACAGTGCGAGTGTATTTCTTTCCAAGTGCACTCTGTTCAACTCAATATTCTGGAAGGACTTAACAGCAAATCCCTTTTAATTTTCCAAAGTAAATACACATGCGGCAGGTTTATTATCCAGTGTGTGAGTTATACATCCTTGGTTACGGGATATTTCCTTGGATCTGTGGCTTATTACTAGATAATGATTTGTGTGGATCATTAGATCATTAGATGATTTGTTTACACGTTCCTCAACATGCTGCTTTTGTTCTTGTCAGAGAATAGCAGTATATTTTGACAATATTGTTATCTATCCCTTATTTCTCACCTAGCAGGGTGTTTATGGGACCAGGGCCGGCCCTGTTACATTTGGTTCCCTAGACAAGATTTCAGACCGGCACCCCCCGCTCCTTCTGTTTGACAATACAATATAATGAACCAATCTGGACATCTGGAGAGTCCTGCAAAGATTTGCCCCAGCCTTTTGTGAAAATGGCTCAGAAACCCCCTTTATTATGTGCATAGATGCACCATAAACTCTCTTAATGACCCATATCTCTAGTTTCAGAGTGGAAAGGTTCATGAAGTCATTTTATGCAGTGGGGCCAAATAAAAAACAATTGTCACCACATTGAAAAGTCTAACATGGCCGCTCACATCATTACACATAAATACAATTGCGCTCATTGGACTCAAGAGTCTTTATAACTCGGTATGCAGAAATAGGCAAAGTATTATATAAAACAAGATATATAAATTATTGTGACCATAAGTTGTAGGCGATTAGCACAAATCTGAGAGAGCAGGCAACTGCACCTCCTCATCCATCACCCTCAACATAGGGGCCCCCCAGGGCTGTGTTCTGAGTCCCCTCCTCTACTCCCTGTACACACACGACTGTGTGGCTCAGCGGAGTAGCAATACAATCGTCAAATTTGCTGACGACACAGTGGTGGTGGGCCTGATCTCTGCCAACGACGAGAGGGCCTACCTGGAAGAGGTCAAGGTCCTGGCGGGATGGTGCCAGGAAAACAGCCTCTCCCTGAACGTCAGCAAAACAAAGGAGATGATTGTGGACTTCAGGAGGTCGGGGGTCAAGGACTACAGCCCCCTCAGCATCGACGGGGCACCGGTTGAGAGAGTCAACAGCTTTAAGTACCTCGGAGCCTACATATCCGAGGACTTGACATGGACCACACACATTAACAGTGTTGTGAAGAAGGCACGACAACGCCTCTACTTCCTCAGGCGCCTAAGGAAGTTCCAAGTCAGCCAGAAGATCCTTAAGAACTTCTACTCATGTACAATAGAGAGCATCTTGACCGGCAACATCACCTCCTGGTTTGGGAATAGCACTGCACAAGACCAAAGCACACTACAAAGAGTGACACGTTCAGCCGAACGCACAATTGGAGGGGGGCTCCCCACCCTCCAGAACATTTACTACAAGCGTTGCAAGGGCAAGGCTAAGAGAATCATTAAAGACTCCAGTCACCCGAACAACTGCCTCTTTGAACTGCTGCGGTCAGGCAAGCGATACAGGAGTCTCAAGGCGAGCACAGAAAGACTCAGAAGAAGCTTCTATCCCCAGGCCATCAGGCTGCTAAACGAACAATGAATGAACACTACACAACAACAACCACCAAACGCACATAGCGCACACACCCACACGCACACACTCACTTTAAACAAACACACTGTAGCACCCACTCCACACACTTATAGCACACACCCACTTTAAACAAACACACTGTAGCACCCACTCCCCACACTTTATATTTATGGATGAAGGATTGCACTACAACTCGTACACCTTACTGTAAATTGTACCTAAAATTGTACCTCATCCCATTTCTGCTTTGCACTAGATAGTACTGTACATTAGTACACTGCATAGGATTGTGTATTGTATATTATATGGTAACTCAGAACATTGTACATATGTCTATACCGAACACTGTGACCTCATTTTCTTCTTCTAAATTCATGCTATATTATGTTATTATGTTATTTGATACTATCTTGTCTAGCACAGTCTCTGGAGCGAAACAGTAAGAAGCATTTTGTATGAAAGTATTCTGTACTTCTGTATGACAACTATTAAAGAACTTGAACTTGAACTTGGACATGGTTGTAGAGGTGAGACTTTTGTGGTTCCAGTGAGCCCAATTTTATTCACATATCTTGAGGTGAGCGGTCAAGTGACTTCCCTATGCAGACTTTTTTTCAATAAAAATTTGGAGCAAATTATCACCCATTTCCTGATAAAGTAGCATATAAGGCTCATGATATCTACGGGTCCCTCGAGGTCTACAGTTTCAGGTGATGCCTCTATCTTCACTCACACTTTAGAATTGAGCCCGCAAGAGCCTCTGAAAGACGGTAATGTTGGTTGCATCGCCTGTGTTACAGGTTTTTAGGGTTAAGCAGAATTTCTTTCCTGGTAAGTTGGCATAGACTGGCTAGTACCCCTAGATTCTTCAGGGTCTCTAGTTTCAGATGATATCTACATATTCACTGTTGCGCTAACAAAGACACCGAAAGAGCCTCCGAAAGAGGATAATGTCAGCAGGTTGTTTTCTTTTCTTTCCCTTCTTTCAGTGGTTTTTCTAGCTTAAACTTTGGAGTGAAATTTCTCCCCTTTCCTGGTAAGCTAGTGAGGTACGGCACTGGTACATCTAAATTCCTCAGGGTCTCTAGTTTCTGATGATATCTACATATTCACTATCGCGCTAACAAAGAGACCGAAAGGGCCTCTGAAAGACAATAATGTCAGCAGGTTATTTTCTTTTATTTCGCCTCTTAATTCTTTCAGACTGTTTTATAGGCTTAAACTTTGGAGTGAAATTTGCCTCTAGATTCCTCCGGGTCTCTAGTTTCAGATGATGTCTGTATCTTCACTGTAGCTTGTGAGACCGTGATGTCAAAATATTTTTTTTCTCAATACATTTTGTGTTTTGTCTCTCATGACCTTGATAGATGTACAGTCTCTGTATACCCCCACCTAACCCCACCCCAAACCTCTTATAACCTCACCCCACACCACCCCCAACCTCCCTATCCCTACCCTCACCCCCAACCGCCCTATCCCTACCCTCACCGCACCCCCAACCGCCCTATCCCTACCCTCACCCCAAACCTTCCTATCCCTACCCTTACACACCGACCCAACCCCTCCCAACCTCCCTATCCCTACCCTCACCGCACCCCCAAACCTCCCCCATCCCTACCCTCACCGCACCCCAAACCTCCCCATCCCTACCATCACCGTACCCCAAACCTCCCTATCCCTACCCTCACCGCACCCCCAAACCTCCCCATCCCTACCCTACCCTCACCCCAAACCTCTCTATCCCTACCCTCACCGTACCCCAAACCTCCCCATCCCTACCCTCACCGCACCCCCAAACCTCCCCATCCCTACCCTCACCCCAAACCTCCCTATCCCTACCCTCACCGCACCCCAAACCTCCCCATCCCTACCCTCACCCCAAACCTCTCTATCCCTACCATCACCGTACCCCAAACCTCCCCATCCCTACCCTCACCGTACCCCAAACCTCCCCATCCCTACCCTCACCGCACCCCAAACTTCCAAATAGCCTGTGTTATGCTACAGAACTATGGTGTTCCCAGGTGAATGGAGTTTTTCCATGATCTCTCTTCATTTCATTGGCAGGTCAAGGAGGAGACACTGTTCGAGGCTCTGACGACACGGAAGACGGTGACAGTTGGGGAAAGGCTTATTGTGCCCTATAAACTGGCCGAGGTAAGACTGCTTGATAGGTAATTGATTAAGTCTAATAAATTATTGGAGGCTGAAGACATAGTATAGTTCTCAGGTGTGCGGCATGGAGAAAATACTCTATATGCGGTATATAAAGGGCACAGTATTTATAGAGAGTTCAAGTTTGTTTATTATTTGTCACAACAAAATACAGAATTCTTTATGATGAAATGCTTGTTTCTGTATGAGCCCCTGAGAGTGGGCTACATACAGTAAAAAGAAAGTAAGTTAAAAAAGTAAGTAAGGTCAATATACATATACAATATACAATACAGAGTAAAATGAGTAACAGTGAGGTACAAAACTTAGGGTAGGGTGCAAATGAGGTATCAATGTAGTGCAAATCTCTTTAATAATAGATAAATATAAAGTGTGTTAAAGTGAGTGGTAAGGTGAGTGTTTGTTGAAGTGAGTGTGTACATGTGGATGTGTGTGTAGATGATTGGTTGTTACATAGTGTCATTGAGCATCCTGATGGCCCGGGGAACTGAGGAAGTAGAAGTAGTATGTGACAAGTAACTATGGGTGAACGTGAGGTGTGTGGGTGGGTGTGGGTGAGCAGCTGTGTGAGGAGCAAGCGTATGTGTGTATTCAGTATTTTTGGTTTGGTGGCTTTCATGCCAAGGAAACAGATATCGCTTCATGTTTATCATACCTTGTTTGGAGGAGCGTTGCTGTGTATGAATGTCCGTTCTATATGTTGTATACTTAAATTAATTTGGTCACGCACCGAGGGACTTCTCAATCTAGCACCAATTCCTCCTAGCCTCTAGTCTCTCTAGAACACACTGCCTCTAGTCTCTCTAGAACACACTGCCTCTAGTCTCTCTAGAACACACAGCCTCTCTGCCTCTAGTCTCTCTAGAACACACAGCCTCTCTGCCTCTAGTCTCTCTAGAACACACAGCCTCTCTGCCTCTAGTCTCTCTAGAACACACAGCCTCTCTGCCTCTAGTCTCTCTAGAACACACAGCCTCTCTGCCTCTAGTCTCTCTAGAACACACAGCCTCTCTGCCTCTAGTCTCTTTAGAACACACAGCCTCTCTGCCTCTAGTCTCTCTAGAACACACAGCCTCTCTGCCTCTAGTCTCTCTAGAACACACAGCCTCTCTGCCTCTAGTCTCTCTAGAACACACAGCCTCTCTGCCCCTAGTCTCTCTAGAACACACAGCCTCTCTGCCTCTAGTCTCTCTAGAACCCACAGCCTCTCTGCCTCTAGTCTCTCTAGAACACACAGCCTCTCTGCCTCTAGTCTCTCTAGAACACACAGCCTCTCTGCCTCTAGTCTCTCTAGAACACACAGCCTCTCTGCCTCTAGTCTCTCTAGAACACACAGCCTCTCTGCCTCTAGTCTCTCTAGAACACACAGCCTCTCTGCCTCTAGTCTCTCTAGAACACACAGCCTCTCTGCCTCTAGTCTCTCTAGAACACACAGCCTCTCTGCCTCTAGTCTCTCTAGAACACACAGCCGCTCTGCCTCTAGTCTCTCTAGAACACACAGCCTCTCTGCCTCTAGTCTCTCTAGAACACACAGCCTCTCTGCCTCTAGTCTCTCTAGAACACACAGCCTCTCTGCCTCTAGTCTCTCTAGAACACACAGCCTCTCTGCCTCTAGTCTCTCTAGAACACACAGCCTCTCTGCCTCTAGTCTCTCTAGAACACACAGCCTCTCTGCCTCTAGTCTCTCTAGAACACACAGCCTCTCTGCCTCTAGTCTCTCTAGAACACACAGCCTCTCTGCCTCTAGTCTCTCTAGAACACACAGCCTCTCTGCCTCTAGTCTCTCTAGAACACACAGCCTCTCTGCCTCTAGTCTCTCTAGAACACACAGCCTCTCTGCCTCTAGTCTCTCTAGAACACACAGCCTCTCTGCCTCTAGTCTCTCTAGAACACACAGCCTCTCTGCCTCTAGTCTCTCTAGAACACACAGCCTCTCTGCCTCTAGTCTCTCTAGAACACACAGCCTCTCTGCCTCTAGTCTCTCTAGAACACACAGCCTCTCTGCCTCTAGTCTCTCTAGAACACACAGCCTCTCTGCCTCTAGTCTCTCTAGAACACACAGCCTCTCTGCCTCTAGTCTCTCTAGAACACACAGCCTCTCTGCCTCTAGTCTCTCTAGAACACACAGCCTCTCTGCCTCTAGTCTCTCTAGAACACACAGCCTCTAGTCTCTCTAGAACACACAGCCTCTCTGCCTCTAGTCTCTCTAGAACACACAGCCTCTCTGCCTCTAGTCTCTCTAGAACACACAGCCTCTCTGCCTCTAGTCTCTCTAGAACACACAGCCTCTCTGCCTCTAGTCTCTCTAGAACACACAGCCTCTCTGCCTCTAGTCTCTCTAGAACACACAGCCTCTAGTCTCTCTAGAACACACAGCCTCTCTGCCTCTAGTCTCTCTAGAACACACAGCCTCTCTGCCTCTAGTCTCTCTAGAACACACAGCCTCTCTGCCTCTAGTCTCTCTAGAACACACAGCCTCTCTGCCTCTAGTCTCTCTAGAACACACAGCCTCTCTGCCTCTAGTCTCTCTAGAACACACAGCCTCTCTGCCTCTAGTCTCTCTAGAACACACAGCCTCTCTGCCTCTAGTCTCTCTAGAACACACAGCCTCTCTGCCTCTAGTCTCTCTAGAACACACAGCCTCTCTGCCTCTAGTCTCTCTAGAACACACAGCCTCTCTGCCTCTAGTCTCTCTAGAACACACAGCCTCTCTGCCTCTAGTCTCTCTAGAACCCACAGCCTCTCTGCCCCTAGTCTCTCTAGAACACACAGCCTCTCTGCCTCTAGTCTCTCTAGAACACACAGCCTCTCTGCCTCTAGTCTCTCTAGAACACACAGCCTCTCTGCCTCTAGTCTCTTTAGAACCCACAGTTTCTCTGCCCCTAGTCTCTCTAGAACCCACAGCCTCTCTGCCTCTAGTCTCTCTAGAACCCACAGCCTCTCTGCCCCTAGTCTCTCTAGAACACACAGCCTCTCTGCCTCTAGTCTCTCTAGAACACACAGCCTCTCTGCCTCTAGTCTCTCTAGAACACACAGCCTCTCTGCCTCTAGTCTCTCTAGAACACACAGCCTCTCTGCCTCTAGTCTCTCTAGAACACACAGCCTCTCTGCCTCTAGTCTCTCTAGAACACACAGCCTCTCTGCCTCTAGTCTCTCTAGAACACACAGCCTCTCTGCCTCTAGTCTCTCTAGAACACACAGCCTCTCTGCCTCTAGTCTCTAGAACACACAGCCTCTCTGCCTCTAGTCTCTCTAGAACACACAGCCTCTCTGCCTCTAGTCTCTCTAGAACACACAGCCTCTCTGCCTCTAGTCTCTCTAGAACACACAGCCTCTCTGCCTCTAGTCTCTCTAGAACCCACAAGCATTACATATCTGCCTCTAGTCTCTCCTTGTCTGAAATATAGGCATTGAACACTAATGATGAGTCACATTAACACTTTCAGTGCCAGCAGGGGCGCACGATTTAGTGCTTGAGTGCCACCACCCACTTCAATGATAGCATTAAAACGCCTAATCTATGTTTTAAATTATGACTATGTGTCTAATCTGCCCGTCGCTTATCAATGACTTGTTTGCAGTCAACATTGTCGAAACAGATTCTGAGCTCCTGATGGGGCTGCTGTACCAACGGGAGACTCGGTTGATGAAATATGAATTCAGATCGCTAATAAAAACGATATTTGGCGTCGTGGGCATTCAGGCATTGGGCTGATAAAACGAGTTATGACGTCACTGGCACTCAAAGTGTTAAGGGGCCGCATGAGGGAATGGGAGGGTTTGTGTATCTGTGTGTGTCTAAGTGGGCATGCGTGCATGTGTAATTATATTCTGATGATGAGGTGAAAAAGTTGGTGTGTGCTCATGTTTACAATATCAAGTTTTTGGCGTATTTGTGTATATTTGATGCGATATTGAATGACATAAATCACAGTTTTGTAACAGTTAAGTTGGCTCCATAATGACAGACTAGGCTGTTTTGTATATCATAGTTCTAAACACATAGAACAGGTTTGGTGGGAACGCCCCCCCTTATTGGGGCCCGATGCACGACAGCAGCAGATCTACAGTACATCTGTAAACCGTCTGGTAGGTGTGTAAGTGCGTGTGTGTGTGTGTGTTTTGATCTGAGGAAAGAATAAACCTGGACTCTGTGATCTAGTGCATTAAAAAGCACTTTGATGTAAGTAACATATTACTCCTGTTGTTGGTTTGTTTTCAGTTCATTTTGGTGAAACATTATATCGTCTTATTTGGTCTGGTTTGTTTCTGGGGACAGAAAACTGGAAAACTCTGCCGTTAGTTGCCTGGTGACTGGTGTCCTGGTTTTTCTCTTCCAAACCTTTTTTATTTATTTATTTTTTTAATTATCTTTTTCCCCCTTCTTTTTCCGTTTTTCTCCCATCCCAATGTTAGTCGTTATGCCAATTCCCAATCCCCTTCCTGGTCGTTGCGCACTCTACCGTCGGTCCGGGAGGGCGGAGACTATCACATGCTTCCTCCGACACATGTGTACCCAGCCCACCGCTTTTTTTCACCTGGCAGCGCGGACTCTCACTGGGAGAGTGTAACGTGTGGAAGGTCACACTACCTCTCCTAGATCCTTCCCTTGCTGTGCAGGCGCCCCGACCGAACTGTAGGAGTCGCTGTTTACAATGACCAGGACCCACCCTCGCCGGCTTCCCACCCGCTAACACTGTCAATTGTGTTAGTATGGACGGTCGGCCAACCCGGAAGCACCACAGCTGGATTCGATCCCACTGTCTCTGTGGTGGTAGACAGACGCTTAGTCCGCTGCGCTACCCGGGCCGCCCTTCTCTTCCAAACCTTTTTATCCGTAATTGAAAACAGGCTAAATTACTTCTTGAAAACTCTGACCTTGGAACTCTGAAGAAAACAAAACAAAACACTCAGAACACTTGGTTATTAAGCTTTAATTTGTGCATGTGTGCTGTCTGACGGACAGTGCTATGGATACTTGTCCCCAAGTGACTTTAGGGTCAGAACACTTACATGTATGAGGGTAAAGCATGTTTAAAAACGATATCTACCAAAGTGAATGTTAAACTGAAATGTTACAATGACTCGCATTACAGACGTGTGTGTGTGTGTGTGTGTGTGTGTGTGTGTGTGTGTGTGTGTGTGTGTGTGTGTGTGTGTGTGTGTGTGTGTGTGTGTGTGTGTGTGTGTGTGTGTGTGTGTGTGTGTGTGTGTGTGTGTGTGTGTGTGTGTGTGTGTGTGTGTGTGTGTGTGTGTGTGTGTGTGTGTGTGTGTGTGTGTGTGTGTGTGTGTGGTTAATCTCAAAGCGGAATGGTGTTCTGGTCAGACCTCTTTGGGATTTTGATGCGTTGAACCACACAGGACCACTAGCTATATACACTGTAGTGAAACCCAACACCAGCAGCCTATAGGCTCAGCTCTCCAGTCTCTTCCTGGCCTCCCGGCTCTCCTACTGGATCTCCCTCCATCCTCTCTCTCTCTCCTCTCTCTCTTTCCTCCTGCTCTGTCACTCCATGGCTGCGCACATACACAGTCACTCAATCATTCACACACACGCACTCACTCACTCATTTACTGACTCAACCAGTCACTCACTCACATACTCACTCATGCACACACACTTACTCACACACACACACACACACTCACTCACTTACTAATTTACACACACACACACACACGCACACGCACACGCACACACACGCACACAGCCCCCAAGTCTGTTTACAGGATCCGGTGTGGAGCGAACGCATTCCAACCCCATCCTAAGTTTTCTTTGAAAACTCTGTGAAAACAAACACACACCACATTCACCAGATGAGAGTCGCCTGAGAGAGAGACGGCCCCACTCTCAGTGAATGACTACCTGGACAGTAGTTCAGCCTCTATGGGCTTGGCTTGGTCAGGGTGCTGCTGCACTGAGGCTGCTAGTGAATATCAGAGGGTGGACCCAGACCTAGTCTCAGTTGAATAGGGATTTAAAATAATTGGTGTTCGCTTGAAATGCAAACTATTTAAATCCCAAGATGGTTGTGCTCATATGGCAGGCTGTCAGAAATAATTATGATGGTTGTATTTTGCGTTGCAATTTATTTATTGTTTAATGTTTATTGTGTCTCATTTTAATAACTCCCCTATTTGTATGATTGGAGTTGCATAGTTGTATGCACCCTGGGTCCATTCTCTTTTCAGTGCACACAGTGCATTGCTTCCGATTAAAAGAGTGGAACTGAATAAAGTACCTTGTTTTCTGATACAAATTCCCTTTAATGTTCACCCCTAGGAATTGCCCTTAATAGGACCTGAACACATTCTGTCCCAGAAAGCAATATACTTTAATATACTACTCACACATTTAATCATCAACACCACAAGATCACAGTAACGTCCGCCTAATGGCTGTTAGATATGTAGGGGCCATTTTATATGAACAAACAATCAGTGATTGTTATGGCAGCAATACGGGTGGTCCATCTGTATACATTGCTGTTGTATGTTTATAATTGTTCTTGCCTCTCAACTCACATCATACCACTTCAAAAATCACATAAATCTGAGCTCCCTTTTTGATTATTAGTCTCATTAGAAAAGTATTTAACTGTTTTCCGCCGAATGTTTTGAATCCAACTTCCTCTAAATAATGAAACGGCCTATGGCTTTTTTGGACTGTGTATGGGATGTATAAATAATACTTTGTATGACCTCTGTGGGAGTAGCCAAGCAGATTTAGTCTGGAGATGCTAAAAATAAAGTAGTAAATTATGTACAGAGGCATTTCAACTTTGAATAGTGTGGCCTGTTTTGAGCAACATTGAAATTATTTTTAGAACACAGGTCACCTTTGAGTCAGTGAACGATTCCTCATTTATTTGACATGAGAGGCCTTTGCAATATAATTACAGCATGATATTTATGGTATGATGTAGCCTGTTTTTATCTCTTTATGTACATGGACAGATGTATATAATCATACCTGGATACATCACAATTCTTTATTCTTTGTATGTAATTAATCTACAGTACTTTCAAGTTGAAGTAATTAGATTGAATATAATTCACAGCTTACATGTCCTAAAGTTAATGTCAAATGTAGCATCCCAAATTCTTCTCCGTCTCCAGCTGCTTAGCGTCAACTCTTAATGTTCAGCTTAGAATGGGTGTGAAAAGCTGTTTCTGAGTGGCCTGAGCCATTGGGGCTTGGAGCACTAAAGTATGTGTCTTCTTTCAGGCTGGAACTGTGCGAGACTCCATGGCTAAATCGCTGTACAGCGCTCTGTTTGATTGGATCGTCTTCAGGATCAACCATGCTCTGCTCAACAACAGGGATCTGACGGAGACCACCAAGGTAAGACTGAATAGACACACATGGTTGTGTAGCTTCTTTAGCTTCATTTTTAGTCTGTAACCACATACAGTACAAGACATTCTCAAACATAAATTGATGATCTCAAACATTTTCATATAAATGTATATCTATTTTTCCACTTTTCATCTCCCTCCAATTGATATAACACAATAGTGATTCTACCTATAGTACCTAGTTCATGAACGTTTTTACATGTGCTGTTCCCCCGCTGTTCTAAACACTGGTGTCTGGTGGGACACTCCCAGGAAGATCACCCGGCACACAGGAAGTGATCGCTTTACGTCACCAGCAGCAACGGCAGCAGTTTATTTGGAATGAATAGAAGACTAACTCGGTAGTTAGCATGCATTTTTATAATGGAAAGCAAACGTGCAGAAAGGCAACAGCATTGATTTGCTTTTCAACAACGGATGTCTTCAGAATAAACAAAGGATCTTAGGATCTTGCGGATTACCACAGAAAGAAAAAAGATTGCAATACTAATTGATACTCAATTTGATGCACTGGTTTCCTGGAATATCCTCTCATGTTGCCTGATTGTCTCGTCCTCAGATCTTATCAATTGGAGTACTGGACATATTTGGCTTTGAGGACTATGAGAACAACAGCTTTGAGCAGTTCTGCATCAACTTTGCCAATGAGCGTCTCCAGCACTACTTCAACCAGCACATCTTCAAGCTGGAACAGGCAAGACCTCCAAACATGCTGTATTCTGTTACGCTGCTCTTAATGGTTGGTTTCCCTCTATGGGTGGATGCTAGGGGGTTGGTTTCCCTCTATGGGTGGATGCTAGGGGGTTGGTTTCCCTCTATGGGTGGATGCTAGGGGGTTGGTTTCCCTCTATGGGTGGATGCTAGGGGGTTGGTTTCCCTCTATGGGTGGATGCTAGAGGATTGATTTCCCTCTATGGGTGGATGCTAGGGTGTTGGTTTCCCTCTATGGGTGGATGCTAGGGTGTTGGTTTCCCTCTATGGGTGGATGCTAGAGGTTTGATTTCCCTCTATGGGTGGATGCTAGAGGTTTGATTTCCCTCTATGGGTGGATGCTAGGGGGTTGGTGTCCTTCTAGGGATTTTGGAAGTGAGGGAAGCAGGGAACAAAATTTACTTTTTGACTTACCAGCCATTTGGCTGGTAGATTTTAAAAACTACCAGCCAGGCAGATTTTTTACCAGCCAAAAATTATAAATAGCTTTTTAGTATATCGCCATGTGTTATTATTACTATATAATACTCTCATATGCTATTTTCAATTAATATCATAAACAACATAAGGAATATTAGCATCATTTTTTGTGGACTGGAGGAATGAGTCAGCGTTAATAGTTTTAAATGCAAATAATTTATTGAAACATAGAAGTGGGGTCGGGACACACACACACTGTTTCAACTCACCACCCCCGCATCATATTGTAGTCTAGTCTGTCTTCAAACTTCCACTCCTCTCGAAACTTTTTTATATTTGAATATCATCATTATCTGTCCATCCTCAGTAATCCTCAGTTTACTATAATATACTCCTGTCCTGAGTCCTGACTAGTGACTTCATCGTCTTTCCAAACGCACGCACACACACAGAGAGAGGGAGAGTGCCCCCCCCCCCCCATTTCCCTTTCCCCAGTCCACACTGTCTGCTGTTCTCTATGGCTCTGCCTCTGATCAGGATTAGCGTGTTAGCTTACGCTAACGTTGTAGTGATTGTACAGTACATGTAAACGTTAATTTCGGGCGATGTGGGCATAAAGGAATGGCGACGATGCAAAGCATGTTAGATGCATTTGACCCGTTGTGAGAGAAAAAAACACCACAGACTTATTTCGGGTCGAAAAATAGGTGCACTGCTGTGTAGCCCTGCTCGGCTTTAATGCAAGCAGAAGCACGGACTGGGCGGATATGACTGCGGAGTTGCCACAGGGTTTTTCAAAATAAGAGTATCGATATTAACCCAACGTTGTTAGCTGCCGGAGCCATAGATATTATGACTGGAGCTGCGCTTGGGGGCGGAAATGTGACCTGCGCATGATTTTCAAAATAAGAGTATCGATATGAACTATTTTGTTACACGCCAGGTGGCGGGCAGACCTCTCATGGTTGGTCGCCAAACCTTAAATCTGCCCGCCATTGGCGGTTGGCGGGTACTTATTTTGTTCCCTGGAGGGAAGATAACTGATGTATTTATATTATTGAAAATTGTCAAAGCAATCATATCTGAGGTTGGGATGATTTTAATTTGCTTCCAAAAATGCACCAACCAGAATCAACCATGCGACGAAGTACCTTGACATACAGTATATCTTACCTTATGACTTTTCACAAAGGAATCCCTCACCCTTACTACTCCACACTGTGTACAGTACATACAGTATAATGAGTCTGGAACAATGCAGGAGGACTTTATCAGATTATGCAATAGGGTTAGCTGTAGGACTGAGAGCCATATGACTCACCTCAACCCCTCCCTGTGTGACCACCTTCACTGTGGATTTATGTTTTCTTAAGTGGGTGGATTAACTTCAAAGGGCCTTTTAATGTCATGATCTGTAAGGTTTACCTGAAAGTCAAACACTGTGTTTACCTCAAGATCACCTGAATCAATGGTCACGCCCTGACATGTTTGTAAGTGTAGCTACTTATAATAGTTACATTGTGTAGTAAATGTATGTCATTAACAACATACCTAGGCCTATATTGGTCTACAGTGAGGCCGGGGTAGTATTACTACACCAACCAGGATTACACAGTCAGATAACTGACCAACAATATAATTGAATAACCTTTTAGATATTTTGTTCATAATTAACAACTATCAATATGTAATATTCAAGTTTAGTGTTACAGATTCAAATCCAGAACATCCTAGATATACAGTAGTTGAATCTCTTTCAAAGTTATATAGTTAATTACTTAACCGCTTTTGTTGGTTTTGAAGCTTTTACATTGAGTCCAAACTCCAGAGTCATTGTACTGGGAAATAAGGGCTTGTGTTGGATTTGCAGTGTTAAAGATTGTCCCCTTCCTCAGATGATGGCTTATGTAATTTATAGCCCAAGAAGAACACTTTAAAAGCATGAAGCGGGGAGGCCTGACTTTGGTGTTTTGAACCATGGTGGCTACAAGTATGTTCTCATGACTATTGTCAAAATCACTCATGTCAAAAGCACAAGGCTTTTTTCCCCCTCTGCACTACAAAGCCCTTTTCGGACATGCACTCGGGACAATGTGTGGAGAATCGGGTGCGGGCATTGCCCAGATTTAGCACATAGCATGAAATTCTCTGGGGCTGACGTGTTCAGACATAATGGTAATACTGCACTTGGTTCAGGCCTAGGTAGGCGAGGGTATGACGAGCAAACAGCGTTTCATATCTCTCATACATCCTTAGTCAGACGGCGGAGCAAAGTGGCCAGCATATCATCTTGACTTGATATTTCAATATGTCCAGTTTCAAAGCATTATTGAGCAAAGGCTGACCTATTTAACAAATTATGGCCACTTAATAATCGTTTCATACAGGCTAAATACTGTGAGAAGCACACATAAATGTACGTCTTTGCTGCAGTCTCATCAATACGCTCATTAGCTCGCTGTGTGAATACTGCGGACAATGATGTGCTTGTGGTCAGACATGGGGGCGGGTTGTTATTACGTAGATTTAGGAGCTGGGAGGGTAAACTCTGCATGCATGGAATCATTAGTATGTTTGAGTTCGGACATACAGCCCCTTAATTAATGTGCAGTTAAAACCAGGAGTCCAGTGCATGCTGAAAGGGGCTCAATATAGTTGACTTTTTCTTATGCATTGTAGTGGTGATGAGTATATGGAGGTTTATGTATGCATGTATGTATGCTTGTAAACACACAAAAAACGCAGGAATTAGGTTAGAGTATCTGTCAATATTAAAAGGGAACTATCAATATCTGGTAGGATGTCTGATCACTGGAGTGGAGACACACACACACGCTGTATGTCTTTGTCTGTGTGACTGTGTACATGGATGCACCCACCAGTGAGTTTTATATGCAAGGACTGTATGTGTGGAGCCCTGCAGAGTGTGTATTGAGCGATGTTCAGCAGGATAAAGCATGTATTCCAGTCCAGGAAGCAGACATCCTGTCAGATATTGACAATTCCTTTTTAGTACCGAGTACCGACAGATAATCTAACCTAATTCCTGGTGGTTTAGCCACTACTGGCATGGTGGAAACAAACCCAACAGGTGTGTATGGAAACATTTTCAGTGACCATCAGGGACATATTATCAATACCGTACTTTTCGCACTATAAGCCGCACCTGACTATAAGCCGCAGCAGCTAAATTGAATGATGTGTACATATATAAGCCGCACTGGACTATAAGCTGCATGTGTTTTAATGTTTAATTACCATATGTAAGGAGTGGAGCCTGCGGCTTAATTTGACTCAACACGGGAAACCTCACCCGGCCCGGACACGGAAAGGATTGACAGATTGATTGCTCTTTCTCGATTCTGTGAGTGGTGGTGCATGGCCGTTCTTATATTGAGCTTTAAGTTTCCACCTCTACAGAGAATGACTCCCATTGGGACACAATACTGTCGGACAAATAACATTAACTCATTTACAAGTTGTATTAAGTTTAGCAAATAAGGGAACAGATAAATAACATTTCAATGCAGTAAAAAAAGCTATATTTCGATTTTCGGGTTTTGTCCACATATAAGCCGCACCGTTATATAAGCCGCAGGGTCTAAAAATGGGGGGAAAAGCCACGGCTTATAGTCCGAAAAGTACGGTACTTCCCCCTTTTGGCCACTGTGACTGACATTTCACTGTGACTGACATAGCCTACTGCAGGCCTACTGTTTGTCTTCAACGGATGTTGTTGGTGTGCTCTGCTCATGGCTCAGCCTTCCTTATTAGAGAGTAGGACCCTGTTAATAGTGTGAACACAACACAACCCAGGGACTCTGTGTGTGAATTGAGGCTGTGTGCCTGGTTGCCTGGGTGACCGTGGCTCATATTGATTTCTAATTTGTTCCATGCTGTCCATCAGCCTGCCGTTCACTATAACTGTCCAGGCATGTTTGTTTTTAAAGGAACACGCCTACATTATGGGAAATGTGCTTCTCCAGATTCCGACAAGAAGACGGATACCAATGTTCTATCTGTGCGTTGTGTTCTAGAAAGCGATCTGGCTGCAAGCTAGCCTAGCTTAGCACAAATTAATTGAAGCGGATACAGACCACTAGCCTAGCTTAAAACTCAGGGTGAGGTGTTTTTGGCCAAGAGCTAGGCTAGCTGGTCTGTATCTGCTTTCATTAATTTGTGCTAAGCTAGGCTAGCTTGCAGCCGAATAGCTTCCTACTGAACGCACAGAAAGGAAATTGGTATCTATCTTCTTGTCTGACTATGGAGAAGACGGTTTAACTACTTGATCTAGATTGGACAATCCCACAATGGATTTTAGGGGTCTTAGGACAGAAAAGGGGGGATATCTTGGGTGTACGTTGTTCACATGGGAAGTACAGTTATTAAGGTTGTATGGATCTCTGGGTTAGTATAGTTGTTGACATGCAGATCATAAAAAACATGGGTGCAAGGTACACACTCCTGTTGTTTCCCAGGTGCCAGCGATAGAACTGGTCCCCGGGGAGCAGGACTAGTGGCTGCTTGCTGCTCTTATATAGTTAGGATGGGTGAAATGCAGAGGACAAACTCCTGGTATATGTAGAACTGTACTTGGAAGAATAAAGAATTCCAACGACCCAGTGATGAAAGCAGTTACTTGATCAGAGGAGGAAGCGAGATAATATAGAAGCTAGGATTTAATGAAACCTTAACTGAAGGTGCTTACTGCACTATTAGTGGGGCAGTAGAATATTAAGGTGATCTGAACATGTCCTCATTTCATTTACCAGAGAAGGGTTGCTGAGATCAATGCACACTCTTTTTCACCAACTTTGACATTTTGCACTGCACAATCTACTATATGCACAGTTATACACAATCACACCTGAGACGTTCTTAGCACGATCACAACCTTACACTGTTTGCCACTTAACACTGAAGCAAATGGCCATTAATGGATTTGCTCAAAGGCTCATCGACAGGAGTACTCAAAGGGGAATGCCACCCATTTTAAGAATTCACATGTTATTTCCTGTGCCTCAGGACAGTTCCGTCAGTATTTGTGAACACGCACCACTCTCTCCTTTAAGCTAGAAAATCAGAAAGAGAAGAGAACCCTCCAACTGGTGACGTAATTGGGATGTGAAATCTGCGGCTGCTCCAGACGACAATGAAAGAGGCTCTAACTTTATAAACGGTTTGAGGCATAAACGGTTTGTCTGAGCTCTTACACCCAAATGAGGTTTATATTCTAGCATTGTTTGAAGGTCTCAACCAGAATTAAAACCTAATTTGTTCAAGAGCCGACACAAACATTATATGGCCTCCATAGAGTCAGAGCCCCAGTCATTGTTTTTTTTTGGATCTACTTATCTTCTGCTGGTCATAGATAAAATAACATTTAATCAAACAGCATAACTCACCATCTTCTGTTAGGCGGCAATAAATGTCCAACCAGCTTCTCAGTGTAGGAGGAGAAGCTCTACTGTAGCGATAAGGAGGTGTTGGAGATGTAACAACATTACAGCAGCTGTAGGAGGAGAAGCTCTACTGTAGCGATAAGGAGGTGTTGGAGATGTAACAACATTACAGCAGCTGTAGGAGGAGAAGCTCTACTGTAGCGATAAGGAGGTGTTGGAGATGTAACAACATTACAGCAGCTGTAGGAGGAGAAGCTCTACTGTAGCGATAAGGAGGTGTTGGAGATGTAACAACACTACAGCAGCTGTAGGAGGAGAAGCTCTACTGTAGCGATAAGGAGGTGTTGGAGATGTAACAACATTACAGCAGCTGTAGGAGGAGAAGCTCTACTGTAGCGATAAGGAGGTGTTGGAGATGTAACAACATTACAGCAGCTGTAGGAGGAGAAGCTCTACTGTAGCGATAAGGAGGTGTTGGAGATTCTTCCCTCTGCTGGCTTCTCTTCAGCCATACGTACAACACATGCCATGCCATGCCATGCACACCCATCATAAATCCAAATGAGGTCAAATAATTCCTAGAATACCCAGACACCACGCACACACACACACACACGCACACAGATACCCACAGACACCCACACACCCACACACACACACACACACACACACACACACACACACACACACACACACACACACACACACACACACACACACACACACACCCACAGACACCCACAGACACCCACACACACACACACACACACACACACACACACACAGTCACACACACACACACAGTCACACACACACACACACACACACACACACACACACACACACACACACACACACACACACACACACACACACACACACACACACACACACACACACACTCTCATTAAAGCACTAATGGTATTTCTCTGTTTTCCCGGAGCCGTTTATAGAGGTCTTGTAAATGGGTTTTATTGTCTTTCCGTCGGCTACCAGGGATCAGTCACATTGTCAAAATCCCAGACGCAGCGATGCAGCAGGAGACTGAGAGGAGGTGAAGAAAGCCCTATGAGAGAGGTGGATGAGATGAGAGGTGGATGAGAGAGGTGGATGAGAGGTGGATGAGAGAGGTGGATGAGAGGTGACTGAGATGAGAGAGGTGGATAAGAGGTGGCTGAGATGAGAGAGGTGGATGAGATGAGAGAGGTGGATGAGATGAGAGAGGTGGATAAGAGGTGGCTGAGATGAGAGAGGTGGATGAGATGAGAGAGGTGGATGAGATGAGAGAGGTGGATAAGAGGTGGATGAGATGAGAGAGGTGGATGAGATGAGAGAGGTGGATGAGATGAGAGAGGTGGAGAGGTGGATGAGATGAGAGAGGTGGATGAGATGAGAGAGGTGGATGAGATGAGAGAGGTGGATGAGATGAGAGAGGTGGATGAGATGAGAGAGGTAGATAAGAGGTGGATGAGATGAGAGAGGTGGATGAGATGAGAGAGGTGGATGAGATGAGAGAGGTAGATAAGAGGTGGATGAGATGAGAGAGGTGGATGAGATGAGAGAGGTGGATGAGATGAGAGAGGTGGATGAGATGAGAGAGGTGGATGAGATGAGAGGGGTAGATAAGAGGTGGATGAGATGAGAGAGGTGGATGAGATGAGAGAGGTGGATGAGATGAGAGAGGTGGATGAGATGAGAGAGGTGGATGAGATGAGAGAGGTAGATAAGAGGTGGATGAGATGAGAGAGGTGGATGAGATGAGAGAGGTGGATGAGATGAGAGAGGTAGATAAGAGGTGGATGAGATGAGAGAGGTGGATGAGATGAGAGAGGTGGATGAGATGAGAGAGGTGGATAAGAGGTGGATGAGATGAGAGAGGTGGATAAGAGGTGGATGAGATGAGAGGGGTGACTGAGATGAGAGAGGTGGATAAGAGGTGGATGAGATGAGAGAGGTGGATGAGAGGTGACTGAGATGAGAGAGGTGGATAAGATGAGAGAGGTGGATAAGAGGTGACTGAGATGAGAGAGGTGGATGAGAGGTGGATGAGATGAGAGGTGGATGAGATGAGAGAGGTGGATGAGATGAGAGAGGTGGATGAGATGAGAGAGGTGGATGAGATGAGAGAGGTGGATGAGATGAGAGAGGTGGATGAGATGAGAGAGGTGGATGAGATGAGAGAGGTGGATGAGATGAGAGAGGTGGATGAGATGAGAGAGGTGGATGAGATGAGAGAGGTGGATGAGATGAGAGAGGTGGATGAGATGAGAGAGGTAGATAAGAGGTGGATGAGATGAGAGAGGTGGATGAGATGAGAGAGGTGGATGAGATGAGAGAGGTGGATGAGATGAGAGAGGTGGATAAGAGGTGACTGAGATGAGAGAGGTGGATGAGATGAGAGAGGTGGATGAGATGAGAGAGGTGGATGAGATGAGAGAGGTGACAGACCTCCATGCGTGAGCTATGTGCACCTTGTGGAATCCGATGGCGTGTCTCTGTGAAACATCTGTCTCTGTGTCACATCTGGTCCAGTTGGTCATTAAATAGCTGCATGCCGTATAACCTCAACAAGTGTGCTGTATTTGTATTGGAATA
Source organism: Notolepis coatsorum (assembly GCF_963971535.1). Taxonomy (NCBI): domain Eukaryota; kingdom Metazoa; phylum Chordata; class Actinopteri; order Aulopiformes; family Paralepididae; genus Notolepis; species Notolepis coatsorum. The sequence goes on from NC_140184.1 coordinate 35,274,794, forward strand.
TGTAGGGTACAAACGGTGAGAGGCAAAGAAAATAAGCCTCTCCAGACAATATTCTCAATATTTTAAGACTTAGGGTTGTTTTTCCACAAATAAGGTCCAGCAACAGATGTGAAGTGGAAGTTTATTCTAGTGTAATGTTAATGTATGGCCACATAGATTCTATTTATTTATTTAACCAGGAAAGTCACATTGAGATTAAAAATCTCTTTCAAGGGAGACCTGGCCAAGACAAGCTGCAGCAAAGGAATACAAAAAAAATACAAAAAACAACAACAAATTAGGTGGCTGGGTGGCGTAGCGGAGATTGCGCTAGTCACCAATGCAAGAGACTCCGGTCTCGAATCCCGGTGTCGGCATTGCCTGCAGCTTGGGCCAGTCATCATACTATCTCAATTGGCAGAGGTAGCGGGTGGAAGTCGATGGTTAGGGGATTGGATGTTGTGGACAGCGACTCCTACAGGTCGGTTGGGTGACGCCTGCACAGCAGAGACAGGAAGTATCGGGGGTAGTGTGAGCCTCCCACACGTTACTCCTCGCCACTGAGAGTCCGCGCTGTCTGGTGAAAAGATGCTACAGGCTGCCTCCTCGTGTACCGGAGGGGACACGTGATGCAAGGCTTCTATCCTCACTACAGCCGACCAGTGGGAGGCATAGTCTAGCAACGTTCAAGACAGGGGAGAGGAGAATTGGCAATACGAAATTGGGATGGGAGAAAAATAGAAAAATAAGGAGAAAAAGTGGATAAAAAATAAAACAAAATAAAAAAATTCACAAATACACTAAACAACTAATATCAGAGCCAGAGGCAACCTAGCAGGGCAGGCAGCAACAATATATTATTAGGGCAAAACAACGACAGACTATTGATTCAACCTCTAGTCCCTTCATGAGGCATTTAAAAGCATCCAGTGGTACATAGTCAGAGAGTTTCAGGTCATTCTGTAACATGTTCCAAGCCGAGGGAGCAGAATAACTAAATGCTCTCATTCCCATTTCAGTACGAACATTGGGAACAGACGATAGGAGCAAACTTTGATAACGTAAAAAATAACTCTGAACAACTTTTTGGACCATATAAGTACACAAGTAAGAGGGGAGACTGAGAATTGCCTTGTAAATCAATATGTACCAATGCACAAGTTTGCGGGTGGCCAGTGCAGACCAGCCAATAACAATGACAAGCCTTATTTTAGCCTCAAATGAGAAACGAGCTCTATTTCTAAAATAAAATTTCAGCTTCAGTTTCTTCACAAGATGCTGAATGTGTGGCTTAAAAGAGAGAGACTCATCAAGAAGAATACCTAAGTACTTGAACGAACAATCTCAATCTCCTTACCCTGAAGAGTGACAATAGTTGATGGGTTTAGTGGCTTTGCTCTTGATTTTGAGAACACCATAGAGTATGTTTTGTTTTTTCTCAGATTAAGAACAAGTTTCAGTCTTTTGTACAACATCAAAAGCAAGTTGTAAATTTGTGTGAAACGTAGATGCTTAGTAATTTGCTTTAACATAGCTTTGTAGTCCTATTTGAATGTTGAGCCTAATTCTAAGACATGTGGCCCTTCGATCATAGATCAGTCGTAGAGAGTTTGTCAGGTTTTATTAATTTATTGAACTACAATATTTGTCTTTGCTCAGTACACACATAAACATACAGGAATCTTCCGTATAATCTCCTTTTTACACAGCTAAATATTTTCATTTGGCCAAGTACTGAAGGACGAGTTCTCATTCCATTTCTGACCAGAGAGAAAGACCATATACCGTATTAGGCTGTTGTTCTGGGGCCCAGCGCACCAATGAACTTGGTTGACTTCTGTCCTTATTTGTGCAGAAAACGGAATAAGCAACAGGAATTAAATGGTTTAGTGTAGCTTTTTGACTTTGGGCTACAACGAGAGGAGAGGACCAGAGAAGGAGATTCCCTTGATTCTTATTAAACCTCTCTGGGATGAGGGCTCTTTATTGGTCAACTGTTTCCCACAAGAATACAACATGTAGAAGGAAGGGGGGGAAATGCAATATACTAAAAATGCTGTTCCTGCTTTTAAGTGGCTAACCATCCAGATAAGCACAGGGAAGTATTTTATAGCACAACAGCCCAACATGAAAGCATGGCTGCCATCATAACAACATTGTTTTGGAAGTGGATGCTCTCTAGTTAGTTTTGTCCTTTTTTGTGCCATGTTTGAAGAGCATAGACCATTTTGAAATTACACCATTTAGCACTTGATTTCTTAACATTGTCGTTTTGGTGTGTTGCGGTAAACCGCTGAGTCATGGTTATTTAGTTGTCCCAAGAGGGATGGAGCCACTCACCACACAGTTGTAACTGGAATATTTGATATTCCCTGTCCGTGTTCTGCCCCCATAGGAGGAGTACAGGGCAGAGGGTATCAGCTGGAATACTATTGACTACATCGACAACACAGGCTGCATTAGCCTGATCAGCAAGAAGCCCACAGCACTACTCCACCTGCTGGACGAGGAATGCAAGTGAGTCTGCCAGCATGACCTAAGTCAAATGTCAACCTGTTTACAGCATTATTAAACCATACCATTATGTACCATTTTTACAGCCTCCCATCTATACCTAACAAGATCCAAGATCTTTCCCCAGGGGAAATTGAGCAGTTGTCAAACAGACCTGACCAACCCGCGTGAATATTAAAGGCGACCAACTTGTGTTCAGCTTTTCGTTCAGCGTTTCTCTGATTGGCCATGTGACCGCCCTAGCACACGCCCTTTTCCGCTGAGAGACGCGGCAGAAGCGCTGGTCGAACCAACGCGCTGCTCGAACCAGTTCAGACAGAGGTGTTTATTTATATTAATAAACATATCTACTAGAAACACTGGTGTTCTGTTGTGTGACTGTACTAAACTCTTCCACCACATGACCGACATTTGACATACAGTACACCTCCTATCTATGTTGGGATTATGTTTGGTCATGACAAAACAATAAAAATCGCTACTGTTAGTAATGCTGCCACCACCCACTTCAATGACAGAGCTCTCATATTTGCGAATGCATAAACTATATCTTAAATTATGGCGATGATGACCGACATTTGACATACAGTACACCTCCTATCTATGTTGGGATTATGTTTGGTCATGACAAAACAATAAAAATCGCTACTGTTAGTAATGCTGCCACCACCCACTTCAATGACAGAGCTCTCATATTTGCGAATGCATAAACTATATCTTAAATTATGGCGATGTGTCTAATATGGCTGTCGCGAAGTCATTGATAAGCGACAGCCATATTAGACACATAGCCATAATTTAAGATATAGTTTATGCATTCGCAAAATATGAGAGCGCTCATTGAAGGGCTTCCTACAACAGAGCACCGCCGCTGCTGCTGCTGAAGCTGTATCAAGCCGGCGGCGGCGCACGGAAGCCGGGGAAAAACCACTGCGTCGCCCCGCTGGCGCTTCACGGCTTCAGCAGCCTCCACGGGCGAAATAACATATAACGTTACAGCATACAGTTCCACACTGATGTACAGTGAGTGTTTAATATGGCTGTCGCGAAGTCATTGATAAGCGACAGCCATATTAGACACATAGCCATAATTTAAGATATAGTTTATGCATTCGCAAAATATGAGAGCTCTGTCATTGAAGGGCTTCAACGGAGCGCGGCCGCTGCTGCTGCTGGAGCTGAAGTGATGTACAGTGACGAGTGAATCTGGTAGTTGGTTGTTAAAAACGCGAAACATAATAACGTTACGCTTTCTAGTTCAGCGCATTTCATAACTGTATGGGATTTGTTTATACTTGATGTACAGTGACGAGTGAATCTGGTAGTTGGTTGTTAAAAACGCGAAACATAATAATCAGTCAGCAGCGCTCCAATGCTACCGCAGCTGAACACAAGTTGGTTGGTACAGCAGCTTAAGTTGGTTGGTAGTGGTACACAAGTTGGTTGCCCGCGCTGCCGCTAGCTCCTTGCGTTTCATTTGGGACGTGGGAGGGGCTGCCGCTTGCTTGTGCGTGGGGGCGGGGGGTCGCGGCCAATCAGAGAAAAGCCGAACACAAGTTGGTTGCCTTTAATATTCACGCGACCAACCCCCCCCCCCCCCCCCCCCCCAACTTCAATCAGGAGAATTAATCCCAGACCCTGGACAACAAACAAAGACATAATGAAGAGAATTTATATGGGTTCTTCTTGCTCACTTTGTGAAAAAGAACTTACTCTTTATGAAACACTATTTTTGTCCATTTTGACTGTTAGCAATGCAATGTTAGCTAATGCAATAGTTGACAGAAGATACATTTGGGTCCAAACTGTTCCCTAGCACCATAATTCCAGTGAAACCGTCTATACATTCCAAGCGCTTTTCCAGCTAGATTTTATATAGAACATAAAATTCGGACAGTTACTTACCGTTAATGACTACAAAGTATGGCTGTAATGTGATGTATATGTATATATAAAAAGACATTTCATTCTCCCGCACAAAATTAAGTAAGAGCCCTCCTCCCACTTGGAATAGCTACAGATCAGGGAGTCTTTGGTTGTGTGTGTTTTTCTCTAAACCTCCTGTGTCCCATTCTTCCTCTCCTTTCTTCCTGTAAGCTGTTGATTTTCTGCTGAACCTCTGGCTCTTGGCTTTGAAGGGCTGGAAGGAAAGTGACTTTATCAGGCTACGTGAGCTCAAACTCTAGGGAGAGAAAGTGACTTTATCAGGCTACGTGAGCTCAAACTCTAGGGAGAGAAAGTGACTTTATCAGGCTACGTGAGCTCAAACTCTAGGGAGAGAAAGTGACTTTATCAGGCTACGTGAGCTCAAACTCTAGGGAGAGAAAGTGACTTTATCAGGCTACGTGAGCTCAAACTCTAGGAAGAGAAAGTGACTATCAGGCTACGTGAGCTCAAACTCTAGGGAGAGCGATGAACTGGGATCAGTTCACAGCGCCATGTTATAACCTGAAGCATTAGAGGAGAAAATACCGTAACTGGCCACAGATCAGGGATTAACGTTAAGCAGCATCCTGCATAGCATTTCCAGTGTCCCATAATTAATTATTTCCATCAGGGCTGGACAGATATATTGGTTTGATATTATCGGCAGATGTACGTTTTTTACTGATGTATTGTATCAGCAAAGGTGCCACCAATAAAGCACCAATAGGTTTCCTTACAACAACAGTTTAATAAATACATAACCCTGTGGTGTATTAAAACAGTGTACAAAACAAAAAACACAGGTGCTCGAATGAGAATAGACATATGATAAGGATGTAGAGTCCGTACACTGAAAGCTTCCAATGCAATTCACCTATCTCAAACCCTGCCCTCTTTGGTTGATCCTCCAATCACAACTGTTGCTTATTTTGTCCGAGGAAAGCAACAGTTGTGATTGGAGGATCAAGAACAAATTTAAAAGGAGGCGGGTTAGAGATGGGTCAATTAAGTGATTAGCACCATGGTGCGTCTGGGTAGTGTAGAGGTCTAAGCACTCGCCTACCACTGCAGAAACCCAGGTTCAATTCCTGACGCGGTACCTCCAGCTTGGTCAGTCATCCCTACCAGTCGTCCTAGTTGGCAGTGGTCGCAGGTGGGAATACATTGGGGTATGAGTCCTGGTTGTTACAATAGTGACTTCTGAAGTTCTGCTAGTCAGTCGCAGTGCCTGTTCAGCAGGGAGGGGATCTGGGGGAGCTGTCATGATAGCTCTCTCCCAGTGAAACTCCTAGCTGTCAGGCGAAAAGACAGACAGTAGGGTAGTGCAATGACCAGGAAGGGACTAAATTGGGTGTTATTTTTTTTTTTGATCCACTTTTTCTCCCATTTTTCTATATTTTCTCCCATCCCAATTTCGTATCATCCAATTCAACCCTCCCCCGTCACGAACGCTGTTTCTTGCCTCCCACAAGCCGGCTGCAATGTGGACTAAGTCATACATAGCACAAGTCCCCTCCGGTACTTGAGGTAACAGCAGTCGCATCTTTTCACCTGCGCAGCTCGATCTCTCAGTGTCGAGGAGTAACGCGTGGGAGGCTCACGCTGCCCCCGACACTTCCTGATTCTACTGCGCAGGCGCACCAACCGACTTGTAGGAGTCGCTTGTTAAATTGGGTGTTATTTTAAACACAAGGCTATTTATTTGTGTGAGACCGAAATTATTCTCTTATTTGTACATTGAACCAAAATTTGTATGAGCTGTTAGCTCAATCTTATCCAATCCTTGGTTGGAATTTCCCCAAGGGGATCAACAAAGGAATATCTCATCTTATCTTAATTATTTTCCAAATTATAAATGAGGGATATTTGCAAGTAAATGTCAATATTTCATAATTTAAGCGTATAGGTTTTTGGAAAATGTAAGCACCCAAATATTGGAATCAGTATTGAAACCAAAACCTGCCATCGGTCTGCCCAAATTAAATGTCCATAATGTTTGTAGTAATCAGAGAGTGGTGATTACTCTCTCCTCACTTTGAGTCAACTCTTAATGTGTTCCCTGTGTTGTGTCAGACTTTAAGTGCACATAAATCCCCAGATCCCTTCGTGACCCAGTTGAGATCTCGAAGGGAGACGGAGCGACGGATGTCTGCGTTAAAATATCCTTGAAGAAAATCCCAACAATTTCCATGTCATTGGATACATTTTCCATTGGTGAATAAAGCCTGTGAATTACATGCTATCTTGTCTTGGTGATGATGTCTGTCTGTCTGTGTCTCCCAGCTTCCCTCAAGCCACCAACCAGACTCTGCTGGACAAGTTCAAACGGCAACATGAGGGCAACAGCTACATAGAGTTCCCTGCCGTCATGGAACCCGCCTTCATCATCCACCACTACGCCGGCAGGGTCAAGTACGGCATCAAGGTCAGCGGCCATATTCCCTTTCTCTGTTGTACATCAATCAAACGGGATGGCTAGAAAACAGTTGTGATTGGATGATAAAGAAAAGAGGGCGGGCGTTTGAGATAGGTCAATTGTGGGCTTGTTGACTTTGATTTAGTAATTTATGAGCCTTCTAGAGATTGTTTAGACTTGTAACTTGTTGATAGGTTAATGCTTTGCATTGCCAAGATGAATTCCTTTTAGCTGACAGATATAGTAGGGTTACTTAGAAACTGTAGTTTGGTAAGAGGTGCCTTACTGATGGACCACACACACACACACACACACACACACACACACACACACACACACACACACACACACACACACACACACACACACACACACACACACACACACACACACACACACACACACACACACACACACACACACACACACACACACACACACACACACACACACACACACACACACACACACACAGGCCCTCCAGCTCCCACTGAGCCACCCAGTGTAATAGGAGTAGACATACTACTACTCATGTATCATGTAAAGCTAGTAAATGGAGTGTAAAGGCTCCCACATACCTGTGTGGGGGATTTTGAACCACTGTCTTGGCATAACTCCCAGCAAGAGTGTCATATTACACAACCAAATCAAGATCTGGCAACCGTGGGAGCATTTCACCCGCCATGCAGGTCTGGGCATTCATTTGCAAAAATTACTACATTGAACAACAACCTTCTCATATTCTCTTATATTCTGATGCATTAAATTTTTTAAATTTGGATCTCAGGTTTTAAGAAACATCTTGGCTAGTTTGAAATAACATTGACAGCCAGTGAGGCATGATTGGTGTAATTGCATTGTACAAATGAAAGAGAAACTCAATTAAAAGCTCTGCCATCCAGTTAATTGGCATTGCGGTGACATACGGTAGTTGTGGCAAATTCCCTAATCAAGTGCAGCATACCATGGCCAAAATGTAAAGCGGAATGCATTCTTCCTCAGTGAACTAGGAAAGTACCCCCCCCCCCCCCTCTTACATAATGTCATCTCAGACAAATCCTTTTCTAATTGGCTACTCTAGTCATAATGGCGGCCCATGCAGTTTCAATGATACACTAGTTTAGTTAACCAGTTTGGTTTGCTTGAGAAGTTTATTTTGAGCTCATTCTACCAGGTGTTAGAGAAAGTTAAGCTGCTGTATTCGCAAGAAGGTTGTGAGGTAAATTATCTTCAAAAACCTTACATTTAGTCTCTTTGTGCATGCATGTGCACACACACACACGCCTCTTTGAACTGCTGCGGTCAGGCAAGCGCTACCGGAGTCTTATGGCCAGTACAGAGAGACTCAGAAGGAGCTTCTATCCCCAGGCCATCAGGATGCTCGATGACTCCATGTAACAACCCATCATCTACACTCATTGCACACACTCACTTTTAAACAAACTCACATTAACACTCACTTTAGACACTTTAACACATTATATTTATCTATTATTAAAGAGATTTGCACTACATTCATACCTCATTTGCAATTGCACCTTGCCTCAAAGTTTTGTAACTCATTTTCTGCATTGTACCTCACTGTTTATTCATTTTTACTCACTGTACTTAGACTGTACCTAGGTTGTACTTTAGATTGTATAGGTTGTACTTTAGATTGTATATTGTATATATGTATATTGTATATTCCTCTTTACTTACTTTTTATTTTTAAAATGTTTACTTACTTTTTACTTACTTTCTTACTTACTTGTTTTACTGTATGAAGCACTCTCATGGGCTTATACAGAAACAAGCATTTCACCGTAAAGTACCTGTATTTTATTGTGATATTTAATAAACAAACTTGAAACACACACAGGACTTCAGGGAGAAGAATACGGACCACATGCGTCCAGACATCGTGGCTCTGCTGAAGAGCAGCAAGAACGCCTTCATCTGCAGCCTGATCGGCATCGACCCCGCGGCCACCTTCCGCTGGGCGGTTCTCAGGGCCTACTTCAGAGCCACGGTGGCCTTCAGAGACGCCGGGAGGAGACACACGCAGAGGAAGACCGGTGAGTCTCTCTAACTGCAGCTAGAGAGAGAACGAGAGAGAGAGAGAGAGAGAGAGAGAGATGTAAACATGGGAGCAGAGCAGACGGGAGAGAGTACTGTATATATAGAGGAAGTGGGAATTATGTTTTAGCCACTTCTCCAATAATGGAGAAGACAACACAGAGGTAACAATCAATGTGATATCTGTCCCTCCCCCCAGTGTTCCACCCCATCTTGCTGTAGTTGATTCAGTAATGTTCGTCTACATGTCCATACAAATAGTTCTAGAAAGCGCAAGTGACTTTGTGTGTGTGTGTTGTTCTCCCTAGTCCAGGCTAGGACTCTGACCTCCGAACCCCTTCCTCCGCCTCGTCAGCCACCGTACCGTAGTGTGTGTGTGTACGCGTAGTGCTAGTAGTGCTGCCATGTATACAGTAGCTGTAGCTCTCTCAGCTTTGTCTCTGTACGAACTGCCTTCTTTCCCCGAGCCTGTAGTGCTGTATGTACCTGATAATGCAATAGATGCTGATGGTAGGTGTTCTGTGTTTCTGTCCACGTTGGTTCAGTGCGTTGGTCTGACTCGGCCTTGTGCACTGCACCCTCTTTTCCCACCCCGCGCTAGACATGGTAGATCTGGTAGACATGGTAGATCTGGTAGACATGGTAGATCTCTTCCCATCGTAGCTCTCTTTAGAAACCCGACATCCAAACCAAAACCTGAAGAACCTCAGAATTACCCAATGAAAGCTTTTATTTTCCCCTTGGAAGACTTAACCCAAATGGACTGAATTGTGTGTTTTTGACAGAGATAAGCTATTCACTAAGCTAGGTTTTCACATGACTCCAGAAGTGAGCTTTGGGCCAAGTTTGAATTTATCGCTTTCAAAATGAAAGCGTCGTTTGGCCCCCAAGGGGACATGGGATTAATGTATGACCATGCAAACCAATGTCGGATGACTAAATATTCCCTAAAGCTGACAACCATGTTAAACGGGTGTAAATCGCCAGGGGGAGAACTGTCTGCCAGGCCACATTACACCCATTCAGAACTATTATAGGGGAGTACAGATCCCAACTGACGCCATCAACTGCCATTTTGAATGTCAATTACCTTCTCTCCTGAAAGTCTTGCACAGGTAACTCTCTTAGATGACTGCTTTTCTCGATCTCTCTTCGCTATCTAATCTGTCGTTTCTCTCTCTTTTCCATTTTCTTTTCTTTTGTTTTGCTTCCCCAAGGGCATGATGACGCTGCTCCCTGTGCAGTTTTGAAAAGTCGTGATAGTTTTAGCTTTCTGCATCACCCTGTGCATCAGAGAAGCTTAGAGATCCTGCAGAGGTGCAAAGAGGAAAAGTACAGTAAGGCTGCAATCCCACAATACCTCTCTTCCATGCCAGATGGTGAGGTGGGAAACCGTAGGGATGAGGCAGACCAACAACTTGTATCCAGTGTCCTTAGTGTAGTATATCGTCCCTGGCATCTCCTTGGTTTACTCAAGCCAAACCAAAAATGTAAACCATTAATTAAAAGGATTCATGTCCAGAGATATTGAGATATTTGCTCAATATAATTTCACATAGTTTGGGTGTTTTATTTTGACTGAGGATTTTGCCCCCTCATCACAAATGGTTAAGTTTGATTTTCCATCATTAGACTAGATTCTTGTTGGTCTCCACTCCCTCTCTCTCCCCCTCCCCCCTCTCTGTATGCGCCTGCATGTAAGTAAGTACTGTATGTGTTCTCTGTTGTCCACTAACGCACTGCATCCATTCTGTCACTAACCTGTGTCCTAGCTGAGCATGGCATGTTTCTTAAGCATGAGACATCCATTTTAACCCTTGGTTAACCCACATTGGTCTGGGGGAATGGCACAGTAACAATGCTCCTTGCTGCTTTGGACTTAAGGTATCCATCAAACCCCTTGTTCATCCACATTATTGTACACAGCTATGCTTTGCCGCCTAGTGGTGCTGCCTATTTAGGTGTAATGTTAGCACGGGTGTTGCTTGTCTACCATGGTGGCACAAGTCTACAGCCCACACACTTCCTTGCCAGTGGCACTAATGAATGAATATGAACTAGGCTGGTGTTGGTATTAGGGTGCTAACAGACTGAGGATGATGGTGTGTGTGGGGGTAAAGAAAGGGTGGGGGTCTCCCACTATCTCTCACATACGTCATTGTCACTAACTTCCTCACAGTTACTCGAAATAATAACTTTACATGTTGTGAAGAAAACATATTATCTACATATCTTTTTATGTAACACTATCTTCAAATGACACCTTGCCTCAGCAAGCACACTTCATTGCACCCAATTATGTTTGTGTCATTTTAGTTTAGTTTTGTTTTGTACGCCCCCCCCCCCCCCCCCCCCCCCCCCCCCAAGAGCCTCCGATGTGCCTGAAATTGTTGCATAAAGTGATGAAACTGAAAAACGGTAGACTATTGAAGTCCATTAGCCGTCCACCTACAGTATAATCTGTAGCTGATGGACAACTGCTCGGTCACTTCTTAAATCCAATACGTCTATATTCTGCTGTTTCTCCTCACAGTTTTTTATTTGTAATGCGGTAAGATGGAAGCATTGTGTATGGATTACAGTATTATCGCTTCCTGTCATAGGCCAACCAAATTGACAGAAGGTTACTATGAATCAGGAGTGTGAGCATGTAAAATACCTGTTTAACTTATCACCTTTCATCTTTGGCCACAATTAAACTGTCTGCTGCTGTAATGCATGGTCGCAAGCAGAACTCTGGTGACAAACAAGTGTGCTTCTATGCCTTATTGCTTCATGCACACAATGCAACATAGGTTATTAGTGCTTATTAGTTATTACATACTTAGCTGCAGCCTTTGTAATTTAGGATGCAGAATGAGTACGCACATTCTCTCACCACCTTGAAGTTTGGCCTGCATTTCTCATAGTAAATCTGGCCCAGAGTGGCTATTCATTTTGCGATCATAACAACAACTTGTGTTAACTCATTCGGCGCCAGCTATTAGACGGAGCCCGTCATAGCAAGGCCACGCTTTAAAAGATAGGAGTGCGTCACCTTGTTTGTAGAGCTATAACTATATTCTATATTATAGCTATGGATACAATACTATGGCCCATTTGACATCAACTATCTATCGTTCAATATGTGAAAAATAATAAATGTTTCCATCCATACGTTCCCGTGTTATACCGCAGTGAATATAAGTATGGTTATAGTGTGGTCTGGGGTAATTCCCGAAATGCTTAGTAATAGCCTTATACGTCAATTCTACTATAGACGTTGCCGTTTCTTGCCTGTAGTACACGCTATTATTCCCAAATCACATCTATGTCATAGGTATTATGTTTCATCATGAATGCATTAAAGGGGGGGGGGGGTAGTTTCTGATTATTTGATTGTCAGTAACGGCATTCGTATTGAACACTAAAAACGCTTATCAGCCCGATCGGTATAAAAGCATTGCAGGATCAAGCAAAAATGTACGTCAGATAGTCCTTAGCTGTGATTGGGAGTATTCCAAAAAGAATATTCAAATTGTTTGATCGCCATCTGGTACAGCCGATGTCCATTTGGTCCACGGCATAATAACCCACCACAACATATGGATCGTGGATATTTGACGCGCGTCAATGGAACCGGGAGAACCGCTCCACTCGGCCGACAAGGAAAAGTGAGACCGGAGACATTTGGCCGTTCCACAGGCCAAGATACAAGGTTACAAAGGGTGCTTGATACCGCAGTCTAGCTGGATGTGGCCGGTATTGCAATTTGGCGATCTCAGACTCATTCCCTATGGTAACACCGAGGTCCCCGGATGAATAATGAATAAAAATATCGAAGAAATCTCGTGTCTGGCGCCCAACCGCTGGTGAGTTAACCCGACTTATCTCGGGTAATAGATTGTCACGCAATTATTAATTTTTTATTTGTAATTTTTTTTTACTGTATGCGTCACTGAACACACAAGACAAAACTAAACCAAATAACTCACAACACTAACAAGATGAACAACCTCTTAACCACTTAGATATTGTTTAGTACAGAACCTAGATTCAGCTTCCCACTAAAGACATCTAACACTCATTGCAATAACAATGTAGGATCATGTGATGTCAGTAGTGTTTTCTTGTGAGTGGGACTTCTGGGGGTTGGTCTTATTGCGTGTGCGCATGTGTTTTCTCTCTCACCTGTTACCCTGTCTTTGCGTGATCAGGTACGACCAGAAAGAGTCCACGCTCTCCACTCTCCAACCTTCAGGGAAGCAACACACACAATGAGAAAACGCCATGGTAAGAGTCTGTGTGCAGAATACCTGTATACTGTACAATGCACGTTTTAATGTTTGTTTTCATAAAGACTCATAATATATATATATATACACACATACTGTATATTTCTAAGTTAAAGGGGCACTTCACCAAGAAACTATGCTGATTAATTTAGCACATAATCTCACACACATCCAAAAGCTCTAAACTGTTTTGCACACATTCATTTAGTTTGACAGTTATTGAGAATACATTTGTTTCAATATGCCACCAGTGATGTCAATCGGGGACATTGAATCATTGTGTTGTTAATTGCAGCTCAATTAAATGAGAAGGTATTATAAGGTATAGACAAGCTATTTTTTTTATCTAAATCATTTCATGGTAAACGTATTCTCTAGCTATCAGTAACTAGTCTAATAGAGGAGTTTAAATGTGCAAAGGTGAGAACGGAGTTGCTGCTATCGGAGAGCAAAGATACAATAGCTAGTAACTAGAGGGAGGAAATGGAACACAAGATGGGCAGTACAGGAACCAAAGGAAGCCCTTAGGCAGACAGACATTGTAGGTACGGTGCAACAAGGTCAAGGGGCTTAGGGCTCAGGGAAACCAGTATGGAGCAACGCAGGTCCCACAGAAAGAAGGGAGCTGGTAGTGGAACAGGTACGTTGTGAAGTAGTGAGGTGTACAAAGGCTGTGGCCCAGGACAAGAAGGGACAATGGATGAACTGGGAAAGTATAGAAGCGGAAGCTTAACTGCTGGGACCTGTGGAGTATGGAGGGACATCGTATCTACTTCCTAATAGGGGCGACTTCTGATGTGCTGCCATCACCACAGAACCCGCCGTGTCCACTGTGTTTAGATACGGCAACTTTAAGGCATATTCTGTCAGGCTGTAAGACTAATCTTTCTCACGGTTTTGAAAAGGTTTTGAAAAGCTTAGCAGCATGAATTGAAAGTAGAAGAGTACAGGTGAATTCAGGATGTAATCAAGATTCAATAGTTTTATTTGTCACATACCGTACTTTTCGCACTATAAGCCGCACCTGACTATAAGCCGCAGCAGCTAAATTTAATGTGTACATATATAAGCCGCACTGGACTATAAGCCGCAGGTGTTTTAATGTTTAATTACCATATGTAATTAGCATTGGGACACAATACTGTCGGACAAATAACAAGAATTAACTAATTTACAAGTTGTATTACGTTTAGCAAATAAGGGAACAGATAAATAACATTTCAATGCAGTCAAAAAAGCAATATTTAGATTTTTACATTTTCGGGTTTGGTCACGTCGAGTCACATATAAGCCGCACCGTTATATAAGCCGCAGGGTCGAAAAATGGGGGGAAAAGCCGCGGCTTATAGTCCGAAAAGTACGGTACATACAACTGTTCCAGAAGAGATAGTTAACACTAACATGAGGGCAGACCTAGTGTTATGGTCTGCGAGTCAGCGGTTAGTTTGTTTTATAGAATTGGAGGTGGCCTGGGTGGATTTAGTGGAGGGGGCATATGAAAGGGAAAAGCTTAGATATGCAGATTTGGCAGCAGAAACTAAACAGCGAGATGAAAAACTAGGGTTTGTCTGGTAGAGTTTGCAAAATGTGGTAAATGAAATGTCAGAAGAAGCACTGAAAGGAAGTCAGTGGGTTTGGTTGAGGAGAAATAATGTAAACTTGGGGCCAAAGTAAACAAAGGGTAAGATTATTCCTTTTCTTCTCTGGTGTTGCTGTTCTATGTGTGATATTGTTATCAGGAATATTTATTTTTTACATAGGATAACACAAGGAAGTTCTGCATGTGGGTGTTATGAGAGCTAGCATGGAGGGAGGTGGTTCTGGGATGCTGGAACTAATTGTTGAGCCATCCTGAGGTGCTGTACTTAACACAACACAGATTCAATGATAACATCACTGGTGGCCATATCCAAACTAATTTACTCTCAATAACTAAATGAATCTGTGTAAAACCGTTGAGAGTTGAGAGTGTGTGATATTATTTGCTAAATAAATCATGGTAGTTTTCTTGGTGAAGTGCCCCTTTAATAATAATAATACATATTATTTGCATCAGTATTGAATAGTAAAAGAAATAGACCATTTTGAATGAAATAGGACCATGAAAATTGTATTACAAGATAAAGTCATACAAAATATGTCATATCATCACATTGTAATTTGTACTGGAAAACGATACCGTCACATACCATTATACTGTCAAAAGTTGTAAAGATATTGTATATGATATTTTGGGCATATCGCCCAGCCCTACTGCATACATTTTAGTGGTGCTAGTGGGAATCAAATCACTAACTCTGGTAGTGTTGGTGCCATGTGAACTAAACAGAAACATGTGACTGAATCCTTCTGACTGAGGCTGATCTACCTTTCTACGTTTAACTCAATGGACGCCACGCAGTTGAGCATCGTTTGTACTTACCACGCCAAGCTCTAAGAGATAGGAATAAGTGGCGGTGTTTGCAGGGCTATAACTATATTCTATATTATAGCTATGGATACAATACTATGGCCCATTTGACATCGACTATCTATCGTTCAATATGTGTTAAAGAAATAATTTTTTCTTCCATACATTCCCATTTTATACCGTGGTGAATATGAGTATAGTTTTAGAGTAATCCTGTCTAATCCTAGAAAACAACGCTATGCAGCAATACGCACATTTCACAAAAAACGTTGCCGTTTTTTGATGCTTTGATCGTCACCAACGGCACAAGTTGTGGAGTAACATTACACACATGTTGTGATCAAAGTGAAGTCATGGTTGGATCACAGTAGGATTGATACCACCTTTTTGGGGTACATCCTAGTGAAGGTAAGGGCTATATTATAGGCCAGGGGTGGCCAACCAGTCAGAGACTAAGAGCCACAAAAATTACTGTGGTACCACAAAGAGCCACACCATATACCAGCGTTTCTCAACCTTTTTTTTCAGTCACGGCACCCTTCATGTGTTTATAGGTCTCACCCTCTGGCCTCTGAAGTTGCTAATGTCTTTTTTATTTGGGCCTCACAGGGTTAAAAGTACCCTGTGAGACCCACGGTTGCAAAATTACAAAATCACTTTTAGCCATTTAAAAAAATAATGTTTATTTAAAAAATGTTAAAGGGGAACTATTTTACTATTTCTTTCACTATTTGGGCACTTTTACACAATTCCTGTGAGTCTATGGAACACCTAGGTTTTTTTCAAATGGTGAGGTAAGTACCACGTCCTTCCTTCCTCTAGATTTAACGTACGGTTTGTATTTCTAATCAAGTACTCAAAAACCGCATTTTTCTATCTCAAGATCTTAAGCCGTTTTGAGGCTGGGCTCCAACCACTGGCCTGGTGCCAACTGCCACATCAACTGCCACATTATTATGCAGCTGAGAAATCTCTGACATAACAGATATGCACATTTTCAGATGACTCAGTTCAGTGAGGGTGAATATTGTGAGACAATTGGAAGAATGCGCCAATATGAGAATTAGAGACATAGATCCTATTAATATAAGTCCACATAGCTAAGAACAATGGTAAACACTGAAAAAGGCCATTTATAAGATAGTTCCCCTTTAAGCACATGTATAGTCAATTGGTCCTGTTGTTCAGCCTCACAATGCTATTTGATAGTAAATGTGTTTATATGTCCACCCTCTGGCCTCTGAAGTTGCTAATGTCTTTTTAATTTGGGCCTCACAGGGTTAACCTCTTAAGCCTGAGATATACAGTAAAAGTGTATATTTTCAGCATTACGTTTGTTTACCAATTATTTTAACTGTTAGTGAAATATAAGATTATAGAAATCTCAGGGCATTGAGTCGGAAGCCGGTGAGTGTAGTCTTTTGAAGGAAGAGACTCAGGGCTTTCAAATTTAGAAAAACTACCCTACCCAGCTCACACCAGCCCCTGTCAATCATCTGACTTCTGGATTTACTTTTTTATTTCTCTTATTTTTTGGGATTATCTCCCACAAACCTGAACGTTATTGCCATAAAACAGAACGCAGTTAGTTTCTCTACATTTCTGTGAACGTCTTGCAAAAAACGGTGTTGCAATATGATGAAAAATGGTGGAGAAATTTACATTATAAAAAAGATGGCAGAATTCAGTACTGTATCTACAAAACCTTCCGTTTAATCATCTTCCCTTTATTCATTTGCTTAGATTTTTCAGGTCTGGTCAATTTTAGCATGGTGTTATTCACAGTCAAAGATAAACATTTGTTTAAATAGAATTGATATTCTCCTTTGGTTCATTACAATTTACTCAAGCCTAGTAACAGACACACTATTTCTGACACTGATCCATATATGTCCCTAGATTCAGATACCAAGAACATGCAAATGGACCATTTAAAAAAAAAATTAAATGTTTATTCTATGTCCTTATGGAATGAGTGACATAATAAAAAAAAAGTAAAAAAAAAAAAAAATCCCCCTTTTTTTTTTTTTTTTTTTGTGGATGGAAGAGCCGCACATTGACGGGCAAAGAGCCACATGCGGCTCGCGAGCCGCGGGTTGGCCACCCCTGTTATAGGCCAAGATATAATGTTTCAAAGGGTGCTCGATACTGCCACCTGGGTGGATGCGGCTGGTATTGCACTTTGGCATTCTCAGGATGATTCCCCATGTTAACCCCGAGTGTGTGCCTGTAATGAATGGAAAAATCGAATAAAAGAAATAACGATGAAAACCCGACTATACTCGGGTTTTCGGGGGTCCTGGTGCTCAACTCATGGCGAGATAACCTGACTATCATCGGGTCTGGCGCTGATTGAGTTAAAGAGTGCAAACAAATATTATTATTTTAGTTGTTTTGGTCAAATCAATATCGAACATATAAACTAGCTATAATCAGCTATCCCAATGTCTGTACGTCATCTGTAAACTTCTGAAAAATTGTTTGGTCCTTACATTATTGTTATTATATTATTATTGGCTTTATTTGACAACAGAGCAACATTAAACAAGCTTAATTTCCTCATCTTTTGTCTGATTTAAGTGACCCATACATTTTGTAGGACTGATCTTCCTCTTTCAGAAATTAGTAACAGTGGCGGCTGGGTGGCGCAGCGGACATTGCGCTCGTCACCAACGCAAGAGACACCGGTCTAGAATCCGGCTGTCAGCGTTGCCTCCAGCTTGGGCCGGCCGTCATACTGACTCAATTGGCAGAATCAGCAGGGAGGGAAAGTCGATGGGTGGTAATCTGGTCGTTGTAAACAGCGACTCCTACAGGTCGGTCAGGGCGCCTGCACAGCAAAGACAGGAAATGGCGGGGGCAGTGTGAGCCTCCTACACGTTACACCTTGCCAATGAGAGTCCGCGCTGGCAGGTGAAAAGAAGTGACTGGCTGCCTCCACATGTATCGGAGGGGACATGTGATGGGCTTCTATCCTCCCTACGACCGGCCAGTGGGGGGCACATGCGAGAACGATCAGGACAGGGGAGGGGAGAATTGGCACGAGAGGAAATTGGGATGGGAGAAAAATCACATAAAAAGGAGGAGAAAAAGTAGGCAAAAAAATTATAATTAGTAACCGTAAAATATATATATATGTAAAAATGGCGATACAGTAAGTTCTGAAATGTCCCATTCACAAATAGATGTCATTATAAATGAATACCAACATATTCATAAATACTGTATTCATTTAGTAACATAGACCCAGATCTTCTGAACATCTTTGCTTTCAACACATTATGCTTTAGTTTAGAGTTTAGATGTTGTCAGTCTGCTCCTCCACCACAGCACAGTGCCAAGTACATTTACCTAAACATGACCAACTTCCCCATCGGAAACAACAGAGGAATGATCCAGGGCTCTGAGACAGAAGCAAAGTGTGACAGGCCTTTAAAAGCATGAGTGATGACTGAGCAGTGACCCCTGGCGCTTCCCCTACATCACCCTCCGAGACCCCGCTCCGCCACCTCCCCTAATTAGCTGTGGAGCGTGAGATTACCACCCCCGGACCCATGGCTGGTAGCAGAGGGCCACTCACACAGCACTGCTTTTGTTACACAGGGCGCAGTCCGGGGCTATTAAAGTCCCCCTAATGTGATTTGCAACCTCTGGCCCCCTCACGTTCACATACACAGGCTCTCTCTCTCTCTCTCTCTCTCTCTCTCTCTCTCTCTCTCTCTCTCTCTCTCGCTCTCGCTCTCGTTCTCGCTCTCGCTCTCTTTCTCTCTCTCTGGCTCTCTCTGGCTCTCTTGCTCTCTTTCTCTCTATCTCTCGCTCTCTCTCTCTCTCTCTTGCTCTCTCTCTCTCTCTCTCTCTCTCTCTCTCTCTCTCTCTCTCTCTCTCTCTCTCTCTCTCTCTCTCTCTCTCTCTCTCTCTCACACTCACACTCACACTCACACACACACCCCTCCCCAGTTAGTCAGTGTGCACTGAAGCCCCCATGCAGCTGCTTCCTCTGTGATGTCAGGTCAGAGCTATGTGTTTGTGGGACCAGGGAGGGAGTGATGAATACTGTTCCCCAGCAGGGCGCTCCTCAGACGGACACTACAGGGGAGGACAGTATAGGACTCCCTGGGACTCCCATGGAGACTAGGGAGATAAACAAACAGTCACCACAAAGTCCCTATTCACTGGGACCAATATTTAACCAGGGATGAATGATCCTTATGGCCAGCCGTCAGAAGAAGGATCATGCATACTGTAATGTATATCGATTTCCTAGTTACCCCCCCCCCCCCCCCCCCCCTTACTTACTCCCCTCCATGACAGTCAAATAGGTTTCCCTCTGAGGAAATGTGTTGCCACAGTCTGTAAAGTGCCTCATAGATAGATAGATAGATAGATAGATAGATAGATAGATAGATAGATACTTTATTAATCCCCTTGGGGAAATTCAGGTATCCAGTAACATCTCAGGCAGTTAACAGACAATAGAGAGCAATAAAAAAGGACAACAAACAAACAATGAAGGTCAGTGCTGAGGTACAAAGTTATAATGAATTAAATAAATAAATGGTCAGCACTATTGCAGTGTTAAGTCAAATAAAATAAAATTGCTATATAAAATTACAGTATACGAATTTAGAATGAATTGCACATTGTCCCAATGGGGGGGGGGGGGGGGGGGGCGCGCCCAGGTCATGAGAGAGAGAGGGGGAGAGAGAGAGGGGGGGGGGGTCATGGTGTTGAACAGTCTGATGGCTGTGGGGACAAAGGACAGCCTGAACCGCTCAGTCCGCGAACGCAGCGATATGAGTCGTCCACTGCGACTGCTCCTCTGTCCTGTCAGGGTGTGGTGGTGGAGAGGGTGGCTGCTCCTCTGTCCTGTCAGGGTGTGGTGGAGAGGGTGGCTGCTCCTCTGTCCTGTCAGGGTGTGGTGGAGAGGGTGGCTGCTCCTCTGTCCTGTCAGGGTGTGGTGGAGAGGGTGGCTGCTCCTCTGTCCTGTCAGGGTGTGATGGTGGAGAGGGTGGCTGCTCCTCTGTCCTGTCAGGGTGTGGTGGAGAGGGTGGCTGCTCCTCTGTCCTGTCAGGGTGTGGTGGAGAGGGTGGCTGCTCCTCTGTCAGGGTGTGGTGGAGAGGGTGGCTGCTCCTCTGTCCTGTCAGGGTGTGGTGGAGAGGGTGGCTGCTCCTCTGTCCTGTCAGGGTGTGGTGGAGAGGGTGGCTGCTCCTCTGTCCTGTCAGGGTGTGATGGTGGAGAGGGTGGCTGCTCCTCTGTCCTGTCAGGGTGTGGTGGAGAGGGTGGCTGCTCCTCTGTCCTGTCAGGGTGTGGTGGAGAGGGTGGCTGCTCCTCTGTGCTGTCAGGGTGTGGTGGAGAGGGTGGCTGCTCCTCTGTCAGGGTGTGGTGGAGAGGGTGGCTGCTCCTCTGTCCTGTCAGGGTGTGGTGGAGAGGGTGGCTGCTCCTCTGTCCTGTCAGGGTGTGGTGGAGAGGGTGGCTGCTCCTCTGTCCTGTCAGGGTGTGGTGGAGAGGGTGGCTGCTCCTCTGTCCTGTCAGGGTGTGGTGGAGAGGGTGGCTGCTCCTCTGTCCTGTCAGGGTGTGGTGGAGAGGGTGGCTGCTCCTCTGTCCTGTCAGGGTGTGATGGTGGAGAGGGTGACTGCTCCTCTGTCCTGTCAGGGTGTGATGGTGGAGAGGGTGGCTGTCATTGCTCATGATGGCCTGCAGCTTACTCTGTGTGCGCCTCTCCACCACAACCCCCAGTGGGTCCACCCTCCTGCCAAGGACTGAACCAGCCTTCTTTACCAGCCTGTCCAACCGCCCGGTGTTCTTGGCTGACATGTTGCCTCCCCAGCAGACTGCAGCATAAAAAACAATGCTTGCCACCATTGACTGGTAGAACATGTACAGCATGTCACTGCACACAGCAAACGACCTGAGCCTTCTCAGAAAAAACAGCTGGCTCTGTGCCTTCCTGTAGAGGGCATCAGTGTTCAGAGACCAGTCCAGTTTGTTATCCAGGTGCACACACCCAGGAGTTTGTAGGACTCCACCATCTCGATGTCTTTCCCTCCTATGTTGACTGGATAAATATCTTCCAAATAGATCTTTCACTATTCCTGAGATTTTATGAGGATTTAAAGGGGCAGTCTAAACGGTTTTGCACACATTAATTTCATTATTATTATTATTATTATTATTATTATTATTATTATTATTATTATTATTATTATTATTATTATTATTATTATTGACACAAGGATTCAATGTCAAACTAAATGAATGTGCGCAGAACTGTTCAGAGTTTTTGGATGTGTGTGAGATTATGTGCAAATAAATCTGATTTTTTTTTTTTTTTTTTTTTTAAGTGCCCCTTTAATATAATCGAGAAATCCATTTACTTACATTTTCCTATGACTGGTCTGCTGTTGCTGATATTGTGGCAGCACTACACAAGGCACCTTCTTTCTTTGCATGTGGTGGAGTACACCTGATACAACATCTGCATTACAGTGCATTACAATGATCCATTCCCACTGAGAAGACCCTAATATTTTCCATTGTGGCCTGTTCATGTATGTTTTTTTATGGAACCCATGCTATAATTTATGATCATCATGAATTAGAGTTATGAGCCATTGGCTTAAATCATCTGAATCTGGTAACATGCTCCTCCTCTGGGATGCAGAGGCTGTGTTTCACTCTGTGATGTGGACCCTGGACCAGTTTACTAGCTGTGTTATAGAAACACCTCCAGGGTCTGGTCCTTGGCCTCTGCTGAGAGGAAAACAAAAGGGCCCTACCCCAGTCACTGTTATATGCCCCAATTTTATTTTCAACTTGTGTCGAAATGTTTTTTTGGCTGTGAGAACAGTGAAACTGAGAGAAAATATGTTTGAAATGTAAACCACGGTCTTTTCCCATCCAACTGCAAAGGAAAATATTGCGAGATCTACAGTAAGTCATGTCAAAATAGCACATATGTCCAAGTCCTCTGGACTGTTAAACGTTCACTGCTTTTTCCATTCAAAACACCATTCTTGGGTGCAACTCAAACTCCCATAAAAAGTAATTTGAGTCAATGAGCAACAAGAGATCCTCTAGTTGGTTGTAGGGGCCACATAGAAAAGCTTCACATAGGAATCCAGAATGGGCTACATTTGCGTAAACTGTTGTGTTTTGACAGTGGAAATGCAGCTAAACCATTTTAGCATGATGTGATAGAATTTTGTGTCAATGTAACAATAGCTACTGGTCATTAACCTTTTCACTACCACACTACAGAAGGTTAACCTTTCACTACCACACTACAGCCGTCTGTAGTGAAAGGGTTAACCTTCTGTAGTGTGGTTGTGAAAGGGTTAACCCTTTCTCATGTGGCAGTGAAAGGGTTAACCTTCTGTATTGTCACAGTGAAGGGGTTAACCCTTTGGTAGAGTGGCAGTGAAAGGGTTTAAAACATATGGAGTTCTAGTATTACAAGGTAGAATTTAGAGGAAATATTCCAGAAAGCACCTGGACGGGTTACATTCTAACTATAATAATAATAATAAACTATATAATAATAATAACTATAATAAGCTAAAAAACTGATTGCATCACGTTGGTTTCAACCGGAAAAAATGTGCCGGAAAGTGTGGTTTCTTACATATCTTGATGTGATATATCAAGAAATATCAACAGCAAGAATTCTGGGGCTCAATGAATCCAAAATGTTAATGTGGTTAGAAGTGGTGGAGAGAATAAAAGCTAGCCTATAATGGTGATGTCTGGTTAGGAGTGAGGGATAATGGAGGTACTATCCAAGAGGGGGTCCGGGAGGGGGGGATTTGAGCTGGAGCATATGTGTGTAGGGTTTTAGAAAATAGGTATTAGGGGTATATTATATACTAACATTTATATAATTGTAACTTCGCTGGATATACACGGTATACGGTTAAAATGTTATTATTGACTATTTTTGTTTTATCCTGTTTCTGTACTTGCATATATTTTAACCACCTTTACTGAAAGTTTCATTATACATTGTGTGTTGAGTACTGACTTTTAATAAGTTTTGTTTTGCAATAATAAAAAAAATTTAAAAAAAAAAATAAAAAAAAAATAATAATAATAATAATAATAATAATAATAATAATAATAATAATAATAATAATAATAATAATAATAATAATAATAATAATAATAATAATAATAATAATAATAATAATAATAATAATAATAATAATAATAATAATAATTTTGAAAGAAAATAAATACAAAACACTGGACCTTGTCACCTGTTCTGTATTGACTCTTACTAGCCGTGAAACCTGTCCCTGAACTCCTGGTGACCTCCTCTTGGTTCTAGGAATGAGAGATCTCCCTTGTCAGTAACATATATGCCCCCCCCCCCCCCCCACACAGCCAGCTACCGTCTTTAACGTGTCAGTGTGTGTGGCCCGCTGGACACGGCAGGAGAGATTCCTATAAATCAGGAGTGTGAAAACAAACCTCGGCCTCCATGGCCCATCAAGCTAAATCCATGATGGATTTCACCACTGCAGCTCTCAGTCTCCCAGTCCCAATATTAATATTACAAGTAATTGTGGAATGGCTTTGCTTTGGCTTCTTGTTTTTTACTTTCACACTGCAATATATTTTTTTGTCTTTTTTTTCTTTCCTCTCTTTCTCTTTTCCACTCCTCCTCTCCTCTTTTCTTTTCCTCTCCTCTTCTCCTCTTCTATTTTCTTCCCATTTCTTCTCTTTCCCTCCCTGCTTCTCTCCTTTCAACTCTTCTCCTCTCAACCTCAGGATTGAAGTGGTTTAGATGGGTAATAGTTTTAACTTGAAGTGGTTTAGATGGGTAATAGTTTTAACTTGAAGTGGTTTAGATGGGTAATAGTTTTAACTTGAAGTGGTTTAGATGGGTAATAGTTTAACTTGAAGTGGTTTAGATGGGTAATAGTTTTAACTTGAAGTGGTTTAGATGGGTAATAGTTTAACTTGAAGTGGTTTAGATGAGTAATAGTTTAACTTGAAGTGGTTTAGATGGGTAATAGTTTAACTTGAAGTGGTTTAGATGAGTAATAGTTTAACTTGAAGTGGTTTAGATGAGTAATAGTTTAACTTGAAGTGGTTTAGATGGGTAATAGTTTAACTTGAAGTGGTTTAGGTAGGTAATAGTTTTAACTTGAAGTGGTTTAGATGGGTAATAGTTTTAACTTGAAGTGGTTTAGATGAGTAATAGTTTAACTTGAAGTGGTTTAGATGAGTAATAGTTTAACTTGAAGTGGTTTAGATGGGTAATAGTTTAACTTGAAGTGGTTTAGATGAGTAATAGTTTAACTTGAAGTGGTTTAGATGAGTAATAGTTTAACTTGAAGTGGTTTAGATGGGTAATAGTTTAACTTGAAGTGGTTTAGGTAGGTAATAGTTTAACTTGAAGTGGTTTAGATGGGTAATAGTTTTAACTTGAAGTGGTTTAGATGGGTAATAGTTTTAACTTGAAGTGGTTTAGATGGGTAATAGTTTTAACTTGAAGTGGTTTAGATGAGTAATAGTTTAACTTGAAGTGGTTTAGATGGGTAATAGTTTTAACTTGAAGTGGTTTAGATGGGTAATAGTTTAACTTGAAGTGGTTTAGATGGGTAATAGTTTTAACTTGAAGTGGTTTAGATGGGTAATAGTTTTAACTTGAAGTGGTTTAGATGGGTAATAGTTTTAACTTGAAGTGGTTTAGATGGGTAATAGTTTTAACTTGAAGTGGTTTAGATGGGTAATAGTTTTAACTTGAAGTGGTTTAGATGGGTAATAGTTTTAACTTGAAGTGGTTTAGATGGGTAATAGTTTTAACTTGAAGTGGTTTAGATGGGTAATAGTTTAACTTGAAGTGGTTTAGATGGGTAATAGTTTTAACTTGAAGTGGTTTAGATGGGTAATAGTTTTAACTTGAAGTGGTTTAGATGGGTAATAGTTTTAACTTGAAGTGGTTTAGATGGGTAATAGTTTAACTTGAAGTGGTTTAGATGGATAATAGTTTTAACTTGAAGTGGTTTAGATGGGTAATAGTTTTAACTTGAAGTGGTTTAGATGGGTAATAGTTTTAACTTGAAGTGGTTTAGATGGGTAATAGTTTAACTTGAAGTGGTTTAGATGGGTAATAGTTTTAACTTGAAGTGGTTTAGATGGGTAATAGTTTAACTTGAAGTGGTTTAGATGGGTAATAGTTTTAACTTGAAGTGGTTTAGATGGGTAATAGTTTAACTTGAAGTGGTTTAGATGGGTAATAGTTTAACTTGAAGTGGTTTAGATGGGTAATAGTTTTAACTTGAAGTGGTTTAGATGGGTAATAGTTTTAACTTGAAGTGGTTTAGATGGGTAATAGTTTTAACTTGAAGTGGTTTAGATGGGTAATAGTTTAACTTGAAGTGGTTTAGATGGGTAATAGTTTAACTTGAAGTGGTTTAGATGGGTAATAGTTTTAACTTGAAGTGGTTTAGATGGGTAATAGTTTTAACTTGAAGTGGTTTAGATGGGTAATAGTTTTAACTTCAAGTGGTTTAGATGGGTAATAGTTTTAACTTGAAGTGGTTTAGATGGGTAATAGTTTTTAACTTGAAGTGGTTTAGATGGGTAATAGTTTTAACTTGAAGTGGTTTAGGTAGGTAATAGTTTTAACTTGAAGTGGTTTAGGTAGGTAATAGTTTTAACTTGAAGTGGTTTAGATGGGTAATAGTTTTAACTTCAAGTGGTTTAGATGGGTAATAGTTTTAACTTGAAGTGGTTTAGGTAGGTAATAGTTTTAACTTGAAGTGGTTTAGATGGGTAATAGTTTAACTTGAAGTGGTTTAGGTAGGTAATAGTTTTAACTTGAAGTGGTTTAGGTAGGTAATAGTTTTAACTTGAAGTGGTTTAGGTAGGTAATAGTTTAACTTGAAGTGGTTTAGGTAGGTAATAGTTTTAACTTGAAGTGGTTTAGATGGGTAATAGTTTTAACTTGAAGTGTTAGCCTACTGGTGGTGGTTAGGCGGCCAGGGTTGACCTGGAGGTCTGAGGGCTCACCCTGTGAGACGTCCACTAGGGTTAGGGTTAGGGTGTACCGAAGAAATCTAGCCTAAATTCGAATTCCTTTTCATTTCAATGCAGTTTTTAGAATGTTGTCTTTGTGTGTGTGTGTGTGTGTGTGTGTGTGTGTGTTTGCGCGCGCATACAGGGATTCTTCAGGCCTGGGCTGGAACGGGCGTGTGAGTCGGCAGGGCCGTCTGTCGTCCAGCGGTTCCAATACAGAAGAGGATGGCATCTTCGTCAACTCCACTAGCAGCAAACTACTGGAGAGAGCCCACGGAATCCTCATGTCAGTTACCATACCCTTTCTCAGTCACCCACTATAACCTGTTACCACCTTAACACTGTAAGCTGTTACCACCTTAACACTATAAGCTGTTACCACAGTAACAGTAACTATACACTGCAGTATTCAACCCTTGGTTAGGGATGAGCCTACTCCCAATTTTTGCTAACCTTTTTATTTTAAAGACTTGAATCCACAATGAATGGAATTTCTCCATTAAAATGTTAATGTCCTCCCTCAAACATGACGTTGATGGCATTTTGTGATTTACTTGCCAGTAGAGAGAGATACTGAAAATATGACTAGACACAGGAGCCACTGATGCCAACCTGCCTCTCTGCTAATTTCAGCCATCAGTCTAGAAGCAAACTAAAATCACTGCCAACACACATCTCACATAGGACTTCAATTCACGCTGCACTATCAATATTTCAATCAATGTTTTGTGATAACACTTGACAGGGACATGACCCTCTTGGGAAGGGTTTCTGAAAATAGTATGTGGTACTTTTTGGATATTATCTGGAATTATAATAATAATAACTTTATTTATATAGCACCTTTCATACATAGATTGCAGCTCAAAGTGCTTCACAGCAAATAGCATACAATGAACATAGGCATAAAATTAGCATACAGTTGACAGAATAGAAGCAATGCATAAAGTGCAGACATAAGAATAGGTATAAAAGACAATAAAAGTAGTGCAATGTAGAAAAGTGCAGACATAAGAATAGGCATAAAATAAGTACAATAAGTACAGTGTTGGTCGAAAGCATGTGAACCCCCCTGAACAGCCAGTCCCCCAAACACCCCACAGTCCAAAGTCACACTTGGAAAGAAATATGCTGTGTCTTGGGAATGGGAACATAACATTACAGTAATCCCTTTGGGATTTTGTGTGACCAGCGCTAACTGCTCTCTTTAAAACAGGAGGAACAAGAACTACAAGAGCAAGCCCAGTCTTCCAAAGGTAAACTACAATGTTTCTGCCACTTAATCATTTGTTCATAACAGTTGTGCGATCCGATCTCCTGATAACGACGTGGTTACTACTATTGGACTGTGTCTTGTTCCACAGCACCTGCTGGATGTCAAGTCTCTGAAGTACCTCAGCAACCTGACGCTCCACGACCGCATCACCAAGTCTCTGCTACACCTGCACAAGAAGAAGAAACCGCCCAGCATCAGCGCTCAGTTTCAGGTCAGAGGTCAACAAGAATACACACACACACACATACATATGCACACGTTTCAAGTTCAAGTTTCTTTAATAGTTGTCATACAGAAGTACAGAATACTTTTATACAAAATGCTTCTTACTGTTACGCTCCAGAGACTGTGCAAGACAAGATAAGTATGAAATAAAATAACATAGTATAGCATGTAAATTAGAAGTAAAAAGAAATGAGGTCACAGTGTTCAGTTTAGACATATGTACAATGTTCGATGCAGAATAGACGTAACTGAGTTACCATATAATATACAATACTGTGCAGTGTACTAATATACAATACTATATAGTGCAAGGCAGAAATGGGATGAGGTGCAATTTAGGTACAATTTACAGTAGGTGTACGAGTTGTAGTGCAAATCCTTTATCAATAAATATAAAGTGTGTTTGTGTGATCTAAAGTGTGGAGAGTGGGTGCTGCAGTGTGTTGTTTGTTTAAGTAAGTGTGTGCGTGTGGGTGTGTGTGCTGTGTGCATTTGATGGTTGTTGCATAGTGATTATTGTTCGTTTA
The DNA here is from genome assembly GCF_963971535.1 of Notolepis coatsorum. Taxonomy (NCBI): domain Eukaryota; kingdom Metazoa; phylum Chordata; class Actinopteri; order Aulopiformes; family Paralepididae; genus Notolepis; species Notolepis coatsorum. The sequence continues at coordinate 35,303,421 of NC_140184.1, forward strand.
GCAGCCTGATGGCCTGGGGATAGAAGCTTCTTCTGAGTCTTTCTGTGCTCGCCTTAAGACTCCGGTATCGCTTGCCTGACCGCAGCAGTTCAAAGAGGCAGTTGTTCGGGTGGCTCGAGTCCTTAATAATTCTCTTAGCCTTCCCCTTGCACCGCTTGTTGTAAATGTTCTGGAGGGTGGGAAGCCCCCCTCCAATTGTGCGTTCGGCTGAACGTGTCACTCTTTGTAGTCTGCTACGGTCTTGTGCAGTGCTATTCCCAAACCAGGAGGTGATGTTGCCAGTCAGGATGCTCTCTATTGTACATGAGTAGAAGTTCCTAAGGATCTTCTGACTGACTTGGAACTTCCTTAGGCGCCTGAGGAAGTAGAGGCGTTGTCGTGCCTTCTTCACAACACTGTCAATGTGTGTGGTCCATGTCAAATCCTCGGATATGTGGGCTCCGAGGTACTTGAAACTGTTCACTCTCTCAACCGGTGCCCCGTCGATGCTGAGGGGGCTGTAGTCCTTGACCCCCGACCTCCTGAAGTCCACAATCATCTCTTTTGTTTTGCTGACGTTCAGGGAGAGGCAGTTCTCCTGACACCACTGTGACAGGTTCTCTACCTCTTCCAGGTAGGCCCTTTCGTCGTTGGCAGAGATCAGGCCCACCACTACTGTGTCATCAGCAAATTTGATGATGGTGTTGTTGTTCCGCTGTGCTACGCAGTCATGTGTGTACAGGGAGTAGAGGAGGGGGCTCAGAACACAGCCCTGGGGGGACCCTATGTTGAGCGTGATGGATGAGGAGGTGCAGTTGCCTGCTCTTACCACCTGGGGTCTGCCCATCAGGAAGTCCAAGACCCACTGGCAGAGGTCATAGTTCAAGCCCAGGTCCCTGAGCTTGGCTATGAGTTTGGAGGGGACTATGGTATTGAATGCTGAGCTGTAGTCGATGAACAGCATTCTCACATAGTTCCCCTGCCTCTTGTCCAGGTGTGATGCTGCTGTGTGCAGCACATGGGCTATGGCGTCCTCCGTGGACCTGTTGGGGCGATATGCAAATTGCAGAGGGTCCAGGTTGATGGGGAGGGAGGAACAGATGTAGCCCTTCACTAGCTTCTCAAAGCACTTCATGGCTATGGAGGTGAGGGCTACAGGGCGGTAGTCGTTGAGGCAAGCGGGCGTAGATTTTTTGGGTACAGGGATGATGGTGGACTTCTTCAGACAGGTGGGGATGACAGCCTGTTCCAAGGACAGGTTGAAGATGTCAGTGAATACCGGGGCCAGTTGGTCGGCACAGACTTTTAGGACGCGGCCGGGGATGCCGTCCGGTCTTGCTGCCTTCCTGATATTCACTTTTTTAAAGATCCGTCTCACCTCATGCTGTCACAGAGTCGAGATATTAATAAAAAATATGGTTGGAGTGCCTTCCCTCCTCACTAGATCCTGTAAATAGTGTGTGCGTGTGCGTGCGTGTGTGTGTGTGTGTGTGTGTGTGTGTGTGTGTGTGTGTGTGTGTGTGTGTGTGTGTGTGTGTGTGTGTGTGTGTGTGTGTGTGTGTGTGTGTGTTTAAGTGTGAGTGGCCTATTACGAATTTCCAACATCCCAGCCAAAATGTGTAGATGTATAACATCATGTCTGGGGGGTTTAAAAAATGATTTTTATAGGCTATCAGGATTTTTTTTCCAGACACACCCAAACGTTTTCAGTCCCTTGCCAATATCATCTAAGCAGAGACCTAAGGGAGACAAACCAAGTCCTTCTCACTTCCTGTAATGAGCTACATAAGACGTGGCATTGGCAGGCTTACTGCCCGCCGCCCCAGTTTAGGAGACTAGAGAGATGTAACGACGTGAACATTGTTACTCAGCTGATAGAGTTGTGCCCTTCCTGATGACTTGTTGTACAGAACTTATAAGTCGCTTTGGATAAAAGCGTCAGCTAAATGACTAAATGTAAATGTTGAAAGATGTCGTTTTTTTTTACCAAAGAAATTGAGGTAAATATTGGAAGCTGAAAGTGTTCTTAACATTCTGTCACTTAATTGATGTTTTTCCGACCTGTAGATGCAGCACAAAACAAGTTTGTTTGACATCTCAGTGTTGACAATAATTCACTCAGGGGACTGTTCCGTTTTCATCCCATTGGTGCAGCTTTTAATGCATAATTTCCCTTATTATCTTTGTTCTAAGCTTTGACTTTGTCAGTGAAAACCACAGACACACCGTTAACGTATTTCCAGTATCAATTCTCACCAAGTGGAAGCTCTCCAACCTAAATGTGAACTCATCCAAGAGCAACTTTTTGAAGAGAAACTCAATTTTTCAACAGTCTTTTAGATTCTCACTCTCTTTATCACAAATAAGCACTTTTCCCAGATTATTTTCATTTCATTATCATGAGATGTGACTTTGTGTTGTGCCTTAACCGATGATGGTCCAGAGGATTGAGATAAATCTGACTTGGCAAAATAACAATCTAGAACATTGTTGGCAAACTAACAATCGGGAATACTGTAAATGACTGTAAAACCTTGTGTTCTTTAGATCGTAAACACCTGATAAAAAGCCATCATTGACAACCTGCTTGGAACAGCTCACCAGATAAAGGAGCAGTGTGGATGACTGAGGGGTGTAGTTAGAGTAGTGTGGATGACTTAGTTTATATCCCATTTAATATTATTCAACCTCTTATTTACAGTATAAAATATTTAATTTTATTTCATAATTATATTATATTCTATTGTGCTCAACTTAGTTCATATTTCATTTATCTTACTCCACCTCTTTATTGTATTATCTGTCTGTTAATGTCTGTCCGCTAATGTCGCACCGAAAACGACCAAAGCAAATTCCTTTAATGTGAAAACTAGTTGGCAAATAAAGACCATTCTGATTTGGATTCTGACTGGTGTAGTCAGAGGAGTGTGGATGACTGGGGGTGTAGTTAGAGGAGTGTGGATGACTGGGGGTGTAGTTAGAGGAGTGTGGATGACTGGGTGTAGTCACTAGTCAGAGGAGTGTGGATGACTGTGGGGGGAGTTAGAGGAGTGTGGATGACTGGGGGTGTAGTTAGAGGAGTGTGGATGACTGGGGGTGTAGTTAGAGGAGTGTGGATGACTGTGGGGGAGTTAGAAGAGTGTGGATGACTGGGTGTAGTCAGAGGAGTGTGGATGACTGTGGGTGTAGTCAGAGGAGTGTGGATGACTGTGGGTGTAGTCAGAGGAGTGTGGATGACTGGGGGGAGTCAGAGGAGTGTGGATGACTGTGGGGGGAGTTAGAGGAGTGTGGATGACTGGGGGTGTAGTCAGAGGAGTGTGGATGACTGGGTGTAGTCAGAGGAGTGTGGATGACTGTGGGTGTAGTCAGAGGAGTGTGGATGACTGGGGGGAGTCAGAGGAGTGTGGATGACTGTGGGGGGAGTTAGAGGAGTGTGGATGACTGGGGGTGTAGTTAGAGGAGTGTGGATGACTGGGGGTGTAGTCAGAGGAGTGTGGATGACTGGGGGGAGTCAGAGGAGTGTGGATGACTGTGGGGGGAGTTAGAGGAGTGTGGATGACTGGGGGTGTAGTCAGAGGAGTGTGGATGACTGGGGGGAGTTAGAGGAGTGTGGATGACTGGGGGGAGTTAGAGGAGTGTGGATGACTGGGGGGGAGTCAGAGGAGTGTGGATGACTGGGGGTAGTCAGAGGAGTGTGGATGACTGGGGGTGTAGTTAGAGGAGTGTGGATGACTGTGGGGGGAGTTAGAGGAGTGTGGATGACTGTGGGGGGGAGTCAGAGGAGTGTGGATGACTGGGGGTGTAGTTAGAGGAGTGTGGATGACTGTGGGGGGAGTTAGAGGAGTGTGGATGACTGGGGGTGTAGTTAGAGGAGTGTGGATGACTGTGGGGGGAGTTAGAGGAGTGTGGATGACTGTGGGTGTAGTTAGAGGAGTGTGGATGACTGGGTGTAGTCAGAGGAGTGTGGATGACTGTGGGTGTAGTCAGAGGAGTGTGGATGACTGTGGTGGGGGAGTTAGAGGAGTGTGGATGACTGTGGTGGGGGAGTTAGAGGAGTGTGGATGCCTGTGGGGGGAGTTAGAGGAGTGTGGATGACTGTGGGGGGAGTTAGAGGAGTGTGGATGACTGTGGGGGGGAGTCAGAGGAGTGTGGATGACTGGGGGTGTAGTTAGAGGAGTGTGGATGACTGTGGGGGGAGTTAGAGGAGTGTGGATGACTGTGGGTGTAGTTAGAGGAGTGTGGATGACTGGGTGTAGTCAGAGGAGTGTGGATGACTGTGGGTGTAGTCAGAGGAGTGTGGATGACTGTGGTGGGGGAGTTAGAGGAGTGTGGATGACTGTGGTGGGGGAGTTAGAGGAGTGTGGATGCCTGTGGGGGGAGTTAGAGGAGTGTGGATGCCTGTGGGGGAGTTAGAAGAGTGTGGATGACTGTGGGGGGGAGTTAGAAGAGTGTGGATGACTGGGTGTAGTCAGAGGAGTGTGGATGACTGGGTGTAGTTAGAGGAGTGTGGATGACTGTGGGGTGTAGTCAGAGCAGTGAGAAGGCCTCTCTGTCAGGCAGCCCTGGCCTCGTGGATGACTTCACTCCCCACATCCTGCGCTGCTGTGGCTGATTGCTTTAATCTCCTGTGGAGGAGGAGAAGGAGGAGGAGACTGAATTCCTCTTGCCACTGGAATATTGCACACATTACACATGTGTGCGCTTTTGCACAGATGCAAACGGAGGACACACTGAATGCATATGGACACACTGCACACATGATTTATTTTTTCAGAACCAAATAAACAGGCATGCATGCATAGACAGAAACACACATGTATACATAAACATATCTATGTCACGCACGCACGCACACACACACACACACACACACACACACACACTCTGTTGTTTCATGCATGTGGAGCTCATCCTTGATGATGTCTTAACTTCCACTGGAAGATGGCCTTATAGCCATCTTAAGATTCTCTTAAAATATGGTTCAGAACCCAAAATACGGTTTAAGAAACCATGCCTTTAGACTAGAGAAACCACCTTCTCCTCAAAATCCATTCCTCGTAACGTTAGATATTTATTTGTTTGGTGTAGAAGTATGGGCACCTGTTAGACGGGTGTAACTGGGTTTACTAAATTCTCAAAATGTGTAAAAAAAAAAAAAAAAAGAGAAAAAACTTAATTTGTTGAGGTCCTAGTCTGGGGGAGGGGAGGGGGGGTCTGGCCTAGAGTTTTTTGTTTTTGTTTATATTGATTTTTTATTTTTATTTCAGGGGGGGGGGGGGGGTTATTTTGTATCTATTTTTCTGTAACTCGGGGAGGGGGGGCAGTTGAACTGATGCTGTAAAACTAAAAAAAATAAACATAATATTGTTTAAAAAAAATATACATTCCTCCGGCCAGCAGAGGGCGGAACACATGGTCCTTTATTTTGTAGGAAGCGGGGGTAAAAAAAGCAATGAAGCTGAGTTTGAATGTGGTTTAGTACAGCCTTGCCTGACTTTATTTAAAGGTTGTTGCATTATTATGCTTCTTCCTTTAGGCATCTCTCAATAAGCTGATGGAGACCCTTGGCCAGTCTGAGCCCTACTTTGTCAAGTGCATCCGTTCCAATGCAGAAAAGGTATGACTCATTCAAGAAAGCGTTTGTTTTGTCTGTTTAAAAAAAATATATAATTATGTTGCTCTACCAGCAGTGTCTTCATCCTGCTACACTACTCCTTTCTCACTGGGAGGCTGACTCTATCTTTCCCTCTCTCTCTGTCTGTTTCTCCTTCTCTCTGTATCTCTCTCTCTCTCTTGCGCTCTCTCTCAGTTGCCATTACGTTTCAATGATGGCTTGGTGTTGAGGCAGCTACGTTACACGGGTATGCTGGAAACGGTGCGCATCCGCCAGTCAGGCTACAACATCAAGTACAGCTTCAAGGTAACACACACACACACACACTCACATTATTACCTTCGGACACTCCCAACTCTTCTCAAGTCTGTCATCCCTTGCTTCACTCAGCAGTCCTCTCCGTGTGAGACACGAGTCAGAGTTGGAACTTTCTCAGGGAAGTAAACGGTCAAAAGTAGTGCTGGCTCTGGTCAGCCATTACTTATAGCTTATAGGTCCAGATTAACATCTTCCTCTCTTAAGGGTACGGAGGGCGAGACACTGAACATTGCAGTTGAACTCCTAAAGCCTGAATCAATGTTTCCACTTGTACTTCAGTGGGTTTGGATGCTGTTGCTGCTGGGTTCATCTCTTGAGGCTGTTGCTGTTGGTTGAGCCATGATCCATCTGGATCTGTGTTTTAACCACATTGGCTTCAGTGGAAATGATGTCAATCCCTTGAGAAATTATGTGATTAATAAGGCAGATTACTGTATGTTCAACATGGCTAGTTGGATATACAATGTTTTATTAAAATTTCTCCTGTCCACTTGTTTTCTCACGTTAGTTTTCATTTGGGAATCTGGTGGATTCAGTTATGCCAAACCGTTGTCATAATGAGAAGCTCCCAGCCAACGGTTCATCGGGTCACTCACATGGCTTTAGCCTCAGACATCTTCCGTTGTCTGAACGCAGGTCCAGACATATTAGTGCTATGGCCCATGATAATGAGAAATATCTTAAGTGTGTGTCAGTTTCTGAAGACTACACTTTGTCCCGAATCAGGTCTTCAGAACAGAGCCTCTTCATTGTCCGTGATTCCGAAAGCACTCCCTGTGCTTGTAATTGTATAAACACAGCATCTGTTTCCACATCCACCCCCTGCAGCCTAGAGAGTGCAGAGTGTATTGAAATCAGACAATGGGGCTTAGTTTAGGGAGTGAGAGTTCAGCATATTTTTGGAACCCCTGCAAATATGGTCGGCATGGACCTTACCTGAAACCACATGTGCCCTGAGAACATGACCTTGGTTTTAACGGAAGAGAACTGAAAGGATGGGGTTCCTAATGTTAGTCTCAAGAGTTGTATTAATAATATAGGACCAGTGTGTACATTCCCCGCCTATGAATCTTGTAGTTGCTGAGTGATGACACTGGAAAGCTAGAGCTAGCTTTAAAGATTTACTGACTTTTGTTTGGTTTTGCACTACGGACAATAGTGAGGTATTCTTAGTATTTAATTGCAGACATCTTGGTAGATTGTAATCAAATAGCAGGTGATTAACATGAAATGATAATCATGGCCAATGAGCTCTGGCATTGCACCATATTGTATTGCAAAACGCGTTATGATAATACTAATGAATATCAGCGGTTCAGCACAAGACACTGACCATATAGGACAGAAGTCTTCTTGCTACCAAGCTATTTGTGGCACACATGACTCAAACACACACTACAAATCTGTGAATATGTCACTGATATTTCTCACAAAGCCTCTTATTTCCATGGCAGGATTTTGTCCGTCACTTCCGTGTACTGCTCCCAGAGGGTTCCAGCTCCTCCCAGGAGAGCATCCAGCTTTACCTTGGCCAGATAGACCTGGCACAAGACGGGTACCAAGTTGGCAGAACAATGGTATTTACACTCCTCTTGATTGATTGATTGATTGATTGAACATTTTATTAACAGATTGCAGAATGGGTACAGTACAGCTCAATACACACAATTGTTAAGGGGATGCAGAACATTGGATTATCGACAAAACCTTACTTGGTCCCAAGAAGAGGGTCTCGTTTAATAGGAAATGTATTGTACATTGGAGGTGGTTGCGTTAGGACATTTACAGGGGCCAGTTTCGAATTGCAGTCTCTCGTAGGTGTTCTTTGAGAGTGTTTCTGAATGTGGGTAGGTGTAACTGAGGGGTTACAAAACCCTGACTGTATTAAAGATTGTGATAGATTAAACCACTGCTAGGTATGTACTTTAATTACTGGCCAGACAGTACATCGAATAGATATGGTGGACACTCATAATAACACGGCATTGACAAAGAAATAGTATTTGAGGGTATTTTATTATTATGCAACATTAGGTTACAGAATGAGAATTAGGGTCGCGCTTGTATGGCGAAGAATATGCATAAAGTCAGTCAGTAGCATAAGTCACTGGGAATAGAATGATTCCTACGATGGGTACTAGGCTGACGCCACCTGGAGTATAATAGCAATTATAGAGGGCAATGCTGGTACCGCCTGGAGACACTGGGTTCCTCCCAGAGTTGTAAGGTCTGGAGGATAGAGGAATGTTCGGATACTCAGTCTGATTCAATGAAGAATAAGGGGGTTCACGTACAGAAGCCAGTCCTTGTAAATCCAACGATCAGCAACAAAAGCAATAACTGTAATCCAATGCTCGATAGCAAACGATGATAGCCAGCTAGCCTCGGTCCATGAGGCCAGCCCGAATGTAAATCCTCACGAGGTTAAATCCCAAACGACAGTGGAAATTAACGATGCTCTTCTCCGGGTAACACGTTCCACAATCAATATAATCCAACCGGTAATGGTTCTGCAATCGCCGCCGCCGGTTCTCCTGTGCACATGTCCAGCAGGTTCTCCGACTAGGCCTCCTCGTGTGCTGGTACTAAGGTATTTAGTCCACGCGCACTGGCTAAGGTCCACTAGCTAACACGAACGAACCGCTGGGTAATGCTACACACGAACGAACTGTGGTTGGCACGATATACAATAAATGAACGACTATTTACTTCACATTAAATTAGGTCGAAATTGACGTTACTGCATTAAACTCTGACACTTTACTATTCAATTCGCACGTGGTTCTCAATGCTCTGTTAGACGCACTGCCGCTCACTTCACCGTTACCGAACACGAACACACTGCTGTGCGCACCTGCGCCGTATATATACTTAAGTGATTATCTAGTCCCAAACCTCGGTTCTTGTCTGGAATCAATACGCTGTCTCCGGGCATGTTACGACATGCCTGGGTTCGTCTTTGAACCTGACTTTGGGGGCTTGCGGGCTGGCGCCTACGGGCGTTATCCAATAAGGAGAGCGAATATTACTATGGTTCGAACGCAGGTTTAAAGGGATATACAGTGTATATATAAATAATATACAATGTATATAAAACAATAAATGTAGATTCTCAGCTTTAATCTGGCCCTTCACAACAGTAGGGATTCACATTCCTTTACAGCTTTGGGTAGGGCATTCCACATTGATGTGGCATAATTGCGAAACGTGTTTAGTCCCTTGTTTGAGCCGAATCTGGGTTTAACATGATTTGTGGAGCTCCCTCTGGTGTTGTGGTCGTGGTATTCACTGACCTTTGGGAAGTATTTTGACATGTACATGGGTACCTTGGTCGTGTAGTGTATCTTGTAGACCAGGCCCATTGCAAGTTGCTGTACTCTGTCGTCTACTCTAAGCCACCCTAGGTTGTCAAAGTGGGCAGGGGTGAGGTGGGTTCTAGGAGTAAGGTCAAGCAGTAGTCTGACCAGTTTGTTTTGAGATGTTTGTAATCTTGTTTTTAGCGCTTTTGAGGTGCTTTGGTACCATGAGGTGCAAGCATAGTCATAGTACCCTTGAATGAGTGCTCCTGCCAGTCTTCAGGGTATTTTTGTTTACCAGAGAGGAGATGCGGTACAAGAATCGAGTTTGTTGGTTGACTTTTTTTTTATTACATTGGATGCCATTTTGTCACAGGAAAGATTTGCCTCTAGGATGGAACCTAGGTATGTAATTTCATCTTTCCTTGTGACAATATTGTCACCCACTGTAACTGAGAAGCCGTCGGTCTTGCTGAGTTTGTTATTTGAACCGAAGAGAATGGACTGTTTTACCCAGGTGTAATGATAGTTTGTTATCAGCGAGCCAGATGCAGATTTTGCCTAGTTCCGAGCTGAGGGTTTTTTCAACCTGTAACGTGTTCTTGTCAGAGACCAGCAGGGCTGAGTCGTCCGCGAACAGGAACAAGTTGCAGTCACAAGCTGACTACATGTCATTTGCATAAATTAGGAACAGTAGCGGTCCTAGTATGCTTCCTTGTGGAACACCACAGTTCACTCGTCTCTGTTTCTCAATAGGGTCATGCTGTCCTCATAGTAATTTAGGACGAAACCCGTCCAATCTTTCGCCGTCGACCCCCACAGCCGTAGCTGCAACCACTTACATCACGGCTCTCATCCACATTCATTCATATGCTCCCCCCGCTATCTCCTCCCCGATTTCAGAATCCCGGAAGTGTTGCGGTGGTCTATAGGGCACCTGGGCTGTCCAAAGAATTGCCTGACTGGAAATAATAATAATACACAGCATAGAAAATAATGGGGAATTTACAACAAGGGTATAATGGGATCTCTGAGGAAGGGAGCTGCCATTTTCCCCAGAGGGAGTGGCAAGCTTATCCAGCTAACTTAAGTAAGGCTGCGCAGGAGCAGGTTCAAGTTTATCGATGTGTTGCTATAGTGATTTAGCCAAACTTGCTTTGTGGAACCGAAAAGCTTGACTTATGTCAAGTTATCCTGAAAATTATCCAGCTAACTCAGTTAGCCACGTACGAGGAACAGGGCCCAGATCTGTAAACCAAATGTAAACAAAAGGATAGTAAATCTAAAACACAGAAAGCTAAACCACATGGCACTGTAGATGATATTTTTTCATTCTCATTTTAAGTGATTGAGCTCTTACTACGACGACAGATTACGAGCTAAACCCAAGTTTAAAGCATATATTTAAGTTGTAACAGGTTTATTTACATTTGTATTGCTTGTAAACTATGTCTGTGTTTTGAGTTTTACTATTTGGGTTTTTCATGATGCAGGCTTTGTTCTGCGGATATCATATCCACAGGCTAAATATAGAATCAAGAAAAGATGGAGACAGAGAACCTTGTGTTGGTCATCATAGCCCTTGATGACATACAACACATCTTCTGTCTGAGTGAAAGGATGTCATAAAGAATGTATAAGGCCTGTGTGTCTACAGTATGAATGAACCATGATAGATGGAGGATGCTGTCTTGCTGTATATATAATTAGAGGGCCATGCTTGACATTCCTGTGACCATGTATCTGGCTGGGGGATTCTTAGGTGTGTGTGTGTTGTGTGTGAGCATAATGTGTGTGTGTGTGTGTGTGTGTGTGTGTGTGTACGAGTCTGTATCTTTTCTATGTGTCTATATTGAGGAATGGGTCATCCGGCATGCAGCTGGATGACTCATTCCTCTGTACGTGTGTGTGTGTTTGTGTTGCCCTCTGACCTCCTTGTGGCCCCTCCCCTCAGGTGTTTCTGCGGGAGGTGGAGCGTCAGCGCCTGCAGGCTCTGCTCCATGGGGAGGTGCTCCAGCGCATCGTCACTCTGCAGCGTCGCTTCAGGGCTCGGCTGGAGAGGAAACAGTTTGTCAGGATGAGACAAGCCGCCACGTACATCCAGGTACTGTCTTTTACATTGTCAGCACTGTTCTTTACATCCGTACTGTTCTTTACATTGTCAGCACTGTTCTTTACATCCGTACTGTTCTTTACATTGTCAGCACTGTTCTATACATCAGTATTGTTCTTTACATTGTCAGCACTGTTCTTTACTTCAGTATTGTTCTTTACATCATCAGCACTGTTCTATACATCAGTATTGTTCTTTACATCGTCAGCACTGTTCTATACATCAGTATTGTTCTTTACATTGTCAGTATTGTTCTTTACATTGTCAGCACTGTTCTATACATCAGTATTGTTCTTTACATTGTCAGCACTGTTCTATACATCAGTATTGTTCTTTACATCGTCAGCACTGTTCTTTACATCAGTATTGTTCTTTACATCATCAGCACTGTTCTATACATCAGTATTGTTCTTTACATCATCAGCACTGTTCTTTACATCATCAGCACTGTTCTTTACATTGTCAGCACTGTTCTTTACATTGTCAGCACTGTTCTATACATCATCAGTACTGTTAATTACATCAGTACTAGGGGTGTAAAGGTACGTGTATCCGTACAGAACCAAACTAGTTTCAGTGTGTACCGTACCGTACCGAACGGCTGTGTAGTGTACCGAACGAATACAACGGTATGTTAACCACTAACGACCGCCCACGGGGGCTGTTTTTTTCACAATCTAATATAATTATTATTATAATATCTTTTTATTTTTTATTTTTTACAAGTCGATTATTAATTCCAATATACCGTAATTCCTCTAATAGTAACCGCGGCTTGTATTTGTTTCAACTGTAGCGGGTACCAGGCTTGTATTAGGAGGAGGCCTGTATAAGAGGGAGGCCTATATTTCAAATTTTCAAACGGATCATAATGAATAAATCAACATTTTGTGTCAGTTTGAACCCAGTAAAATGTACTGGGTTCATTTATTGAAACCAAGTACTGTATGAAATAGTAAACAGTGCAATTACAGGTGGTCACTGGTCATTTCAACGTTTTCAAAGTGAAATCAAGTAACTAGCTCAGTATGCAGCTCAGTATATTAGTAACCCGGCTTGTATTAGGAGGCCGGCTTATAATTGCTTAGCTCACGAGCGCACCCGGCCATTAATAGAGACCCGGCTTGTATTTGAGACCCAGTTACTATTAGAGGAATTACGGTAGAATATTTGTTGACAGGGCGGCTACGTGGCGTAGTGGGCAAGGCGCTCGCCACGAAATTCTGGAGACGCTGGGCTCGTCAGTTCGAGCCCAGCGCTCCACATTTGCTTTCAGTTTAGCTGGTCGTTCATACTAATACACATTGGCCGTATTAGGGGGTGGGAAACTGATGGGTGGGGATCGGGCGTTGTGGACAGCGACTCCTACAGGTCGGTTGGTGCGCCTGCGCAGTAGAATCAGGAAGTGTCGGGGGCAGCGTGAGCCTCCCACGCGTTACTCCTCGCCACTGAGAGATCGAGCTGCGCAGGTGAAAAGATGCGACTGCTGTTACCTCAAGTACCGGAGGGGACTTGTGCTATGTATGACTTAGTCCACATTGCAGCCGGCTTGTGGGAGGCAAGAAACAGCGTCCGTGACAGGGGAGGGTTGAATTGGATGATACGAAATTGGGATGGGAGAAAATATAGAAAATGGGAGAAAAAGTGGATAAAAAAAAAAAATAATATTTGTTGACAGCCCTACAAGTACAATTAGTTACTGCACACTACATCAGCCCTGAGTGGAACATGGAAAGCCAAACTTTCCCCCACTGTACCGAAAACCGTACCGAACCTTGACTTCAAAACCGAGGTACGTACCGTACCGTGGTTTTTGTGTACCGTTACACCCCTAATCAGTACTGTTCTTTACATTGTCAGCACTGTTCTATACATTGTCAGTATTGTTCTTTACATTGTCAGCACTGTTAATTACATCAGTACTGTTCTTTACATTGTCAGTACTGTTCTTTACATCATCAGTATTGTTCTTTACATCGTCAGCACTGTTCTTTACATCATCAGTATTGTTCTTTACATCATCAGTATTGTTCTTTACATCATCAGTATTGTTCTTTACATCATCAGTACTGTTCTTTACATTGTCAGCACTGTTCTTTACATCATCAGTATTGTTCTTTACATCATCAGTATTGTTCTTTACATCATCAGTACTGTTCTTTACATTGTCAGCACTGTTCTTTACATTGTCAGTATTGTTCTTATCATCAGTATTGTTCTTTACATCATCAGTACTGTTCTTTACATCATCAGTATTGTTATTTACATCATCAGTATTGTTCTTTACATCATCAGTATTGTTCTTTACATTGTCAGCATTGTTCTTTACATTGTCAGCACTGTTCTTTACATTGTCAGCACTGTTCTTTACATTGTCAGTATTGTTCTTTACATTGTCAGCACTGTTCTTTACATTGTCAGTATTGTTCTTTACATTGTCAGCACTGTTCTTTACATTGTCAGTATTCTTTACATTGTCAGTATTGTTCTTTACATTGTCAGTACTGTTCTTTATGTCATTTGGGTTGTCATCTCCTCAGCTCTTTTTTACAAGGAAATGGGGACGGGTCTTAGCACTAGTTCCAGACTAAATATGTAGGAGAGTACTTCTCATCTCATAAGTCTTTTATTTGGTCGTTACGGTTACTCTCAAAGTAACATTTTTAACCTATTCCATTCTGTCCAATTATGTGCTTGGTCTGATATTTATGAAGTAATTAGCATTACTTTGCTTACATATGCATTCTTTATTTAGAATCAAATGAGAGATTCCAAGGATTCCATTTTCCTCATTTAATACCAAGAGGGTCTCATTTGGAAATATAAACACAATTCTGCACAGCCATACTTTGTTGTCCTTGAGCTTTTATTATATCGTATCATAGTTGTGTTGAATGGTGAGCCCCATGTCGTGTATGGAATCGTGTCGTGAGATAAGCATTATCATCCCTAATTCACACACATCCTGAAAACCCTTTTACTTCTGTTAATATTTTCAGATTCTGCTCCACTACCACATTAGTAATGGAACAACGATAAAATCATGTGACATAGGATGATTACCGGTAATCATACAATAATAATTATATATACTGCACTATATACTATTCTATACACATGATTCTCGATGCTTGTGAATTCTCTCCCTAGTACACGTTACCCTCTATTTCAATGGCTGCAACTGCAATAGCCGCCCCACAATGGAAGCCCTTTGAAATGTTTTCACACGTCTGCAGAGCAGGACTTGCTCTTTACATTTACATTTACATTTAGTCATTTAGCTGACGCTTTTATCCAAAGCGACTTACAAGTTCTGTACGACAAGCCATCAGGAAGGGCACAACTCTATCAGCTGAGCAACAATGTTCATCAAAGTGTTGAGTGCTACAGTGTAGGTTAGTTTATTAGGACAAGTGCATGACAGTACGGTTAGTTAGGGTTAGATTTTTTTTTTTTTTTTTTTTTTAATTCAGATAATGGTTGAAGAAGTGCGTCTTTAGTCGACGGCGAAAGATTGGACGTGATTCGGCTGTCCTAACTGGGGTGGGTAGTTCATTCCACCATTGTGGGGCAAGGACTGAGAATAGGCGACTTTGCTCTTTGTAGTGAAGCCAAGTTAAAGTGTTTTAATAGTGCCCAACAACAGAGACACTCATGGCAAGAGTGAAAAAAGGTAGTATTCACAGAATTGGGGCTCTAAGGCTGTATCGCTATCCTTTTATTGGAGCTATTATTTGGAAAATGATACAATATATTTCTGTATCATAAAAACAATAAATACATCCATCATTCAACATTGGCATTCTCTCTTCACAGCAATGGTGGCGTATGTACCAGTCCAAAGAGGAGGACGACTATGACCCCAGTGTCCAGGAGGGGGCAGCCTTGTGTCTCCAGACTCACTGGCGGGGGTACAGGGAGCGCCGGAGGCTCAGGTTGTGGAGGGAGGCTGTCCTGGTGCTCCAGAGAGCATGGAGGCTATGGCTCTATCAGCGTGACATGGCGGCACTGGTTATTCAGTCTGCCTGGCGCTGCCATCGTGCCCGAGAGGCCTACCTGTGCCTGCGTGGCACTGTACTACAACTACAGGCTGTGGGCAGAGGCTGCCTGGCCAGACGGAGGTAACCACCCTTCAATTAGTTAATTGTCTTTGTCTTAGGTTGTGTTGGTGGTAGTAGTACTAGTGCCTGTGTATTCTAGTTCTGAAGTTATAATCTACAGCCTTTAGCTTTTATTATTATTATTAACCTTTATTTAACCAGGAAGTTCCTTGAGATTGAAATCTCTGTTCCGAGGGTGACCTGGCCTAAGACAGTTTGCCAGTTACAGTTTAAAATGAAAATAAATAAACACACAGACATACATGCATCAATCACACAAGGAAGAGCCTGAATCCGGTTAAATTAAAACGGGTGCAATTCTTATGGACCTTTTAACATGGCTTTACATTTGGAGAAGGAATTCCCCCCCATTCAGTAAGGACTAAGGCCCCTTGGAACCTGGTTGGAATGAAGCTGAATAGTGCTGGAGGTCTGTGTCAGGAGAGTTTGCCCAGCATGGCCTTGTACACAAAAATATCCAAATGACATCTTCTGCTTAGTGATGGCCAGTTGACAAAACCCTAAACCATACAATAATAAGTATGAGGATTAGTAATCGCAAAGCACTGTGGTATAGAGAATCTAAGGTGAATAGTACAAGATGCAGCCTGCATCCTGATAATCCAAAACACTTAAAAAGGTAGCGTGTACAAGTTATCTTAATAATCTGGCTAACATGTTAAAACAAGCCTTATTTTGAAAATAAAATCTTATCCTTGGTTTCAGCTTTTTCACAAGATTTTCAATGTGTACTTTGTTAGAAAGTTTGTAAGAAAGAGTGCCCATTTTGAGTGTAAAGATTTGTGCTATCTGAGAATTGGAAATGCATCCTAGAAAATGTAATGAATTTGGTTTTCTTAGTATTGAGAACTAACTTGAATTGTTGAAATGCTATCTGAAGTTCCTTAACACATTCAGTGCCAGCTATTAGACGGGTCCCGTTGTAGCAATGCCATGCTTTAAAAGATAGGAGTGCGTCACCTTGTTTGTAGAGCTAAATCTATATTCTATATTATAGCTATGGATACAATACTATGGCCCATTTGACATCAACTATCTATCGTTCAATATGTGAAAAAGAATAAATGTTTTCATCCATACGTTCCTGTGTTATACCGTGGTCAATATAAGTATAGTTTTAGAGTGGTCTGGGGTAATTCCCGAAAGGCTGAGTTATAGCCTTACACGTGAATTCTACTATAAGCTTGCGTTTCTTGCCTGGACACACTACTATTCCCAAATCAAATGTATATAATAGGTATTATGTTTCATCATGAATGCATGAAGGGGGGGGGGGGGGGTGTTTCTGATTATTTTATTGCCAGTAACGGCATTCGTATTGAACACTAAAAACGCTGATCAGCTCGAAAGCATTGCACGATCAAGCTAGAATTGACATCAGATAGTCCTTACCTGTGATCGGGAGTATTCCAAAAATAATATTCCAATTGTTTGATCGCCATCTGGTCCATCCGATGTCCATTTGGTCCACGACATAACCCACCACAACATATGGATCAGGGATATTTGACGCTCTTCAATGCAACCGGGAGAATCGCTCGACTCGCCCGACCCAGAAAACTGCGCCCGGAGACATTTGAGTGTAACACAGGGCAAGATACAAGGTTACAAAGGGTGCTCGATACCGCCGTCTAGCTGGATGCGGCCGGTATTGCACTTTGGCGATCTCAGACTCATTCCCTATGGTAACACCAAGGTCCCTGGATGAATAATGAATACAAATATCTAAAAACTATCAAATAACGTATATATACGTGGTTGGCGTTCAAAGGATGGCGCCCAATAACATATATAAACGCTGTTGGCGGGGAATGAGTTAAAGAAGAGGCAATTAGGTATGCCACCATATCATCTGCATAAAGGTGAAATTTAGCAGTTTGCAAGTACTTCTCAAAATAAAAATAAATTAAATCGAACCTTGGGGAACACCGTTGAAGATCTATAAAAAAGTCTGAAGACCATCTGTAAAAACACATTGTGTTAGATTATTCTTGAACCAGAGTCAAATGCTTTTGACAAATCAACAAATAAAGGTATTTATTAGATTGGATTAAAATGTATTGTCACTACACGTATGTACAGTACAATGAATAGTACAGTACAATGAAAATGTGTTCGCATCTGCAAATGTAACAGTAAAGTGCATTAACAATATACATTTAAATGTGATATATATAACAAGCTACTGAATAATATATGCTAAACTGATTA
This sequence comes from Notolepis coatsorum, assembly GCF_963971535.1. Taxonomy (NCBI): domain Eukaryota; kingdom Metazoa; phylum Chordata; class Actinopteri; order Aulopiformes; family Paralepididae; genus Notolepis; species Notolepis coatsorum. The sequence continues at coordinate 35,321,073 of NC_140184.1, forward strand.
TTATTGTATATACATATTCCCCTGTAGAAGACTTGATAAATCATGGTAAGTTAGCAATGTAAAGTATGTTTGGCTGTGGTTACCTTTTCAAAAAGGTTCTAACATTTTTATGAAAGCTGAAATACATCAGCCCCCGAGGTTCAATGTGTTATGATTTGTGCTCAAACAGGCTTGAAAAGCAGATGACGTATTTAAGCATTACATCACGCGACGGAGTGTGTTATACGAATTAGATCACGCCTAGGGGTGGTTGTTAGGCCCGACGCGCAGCGGAGGGTCGTTAGACCCCCCCTAGGCGTGATCTAATTCATATAACACACGACTTCAAGTGATTTAATGCTTTTATAGAATGGCCGAATTCACCCAACCTTATTGCTATACAATAAACACACAGTAATTGAAGCATAATGGAGATTTATTCACAAAACCATCCACAGAAAAATTAGGTAAAAAAAAAAAAACGTGCCTCCGTGTCTAGAAGCAGAGGGAGGTGCTACAAAGCATGCCATCTAACAACAAACGTCATATAAATCCCGCGATTTATTGTTTTGACAATGGGTCATGACAAACCAATTACATAATCCAACATATGTGTAACGAACTAATATTACATCGGTCCACGACCCGATGGTTGGGGACCTCTGCTATAGAGCCACACTCCGTTTACAGACTTTTGGAGCGTGTATATTATGCAATGAGACTGCCAGCCAGCTTTTGCGCAACGGAGAAATACAATTTCAATTGTGACGAGAGAAGATCATCTCCCGATTCAGATACAATTTTACACACACTGTTCCAAAGATATTAATGTTTTGCGGCAAATTTTCACCCTGCAATGGATTTAGGTGCGTCTCATCTCTCCTCTCTCATGTTGTCTGTGCTTCTCCTCTCCGGCACCCGAGACAGAGAGCACTCAGCCAGTGGCCACTCCCCTCAGACACCCGACACAGAGAGCACTCAGCCAGTGGCCACTCCCCTCAGACACCCGACACAGAGAGCACTCAGCCAGTGGCCACTCCCCTCAGACACCCGAGACAGAGAGCACTCAGCCAGTGGCCACTCCCCTCAGACACCCGAGACAGAGAGCACTCAGCCAGTGGCCACTCCCCTCAGACACCCGAGACAGAGAGCACTCAGCCAGTGGCCACTCCCCTCAGACACCCGAGACAGAGAGCACTCAGCCAGTGGCCACTCCCCTCAGACACCCGAGACAGAGAGCACTCAGCCAGTGGCCACTCCCCTCAGACACCCGAGACAGAGAGCACTCAGCCAGTGGCCACTCCCCTCAGACACCCGAGACAGAGAGCACTCAGCCAGTGGCCACTCCCCTCAGACACCCGAGACAGAGAGCACTCAGCCAGTGGCCACTCCCCTCAGACACCCGAGACAGAGAGCACTCAGCCAGTGGCCACTCCCCTCAGACACCCGAGACAGAGAGCACTCAGCCAGTGGCCACTCCCCTCAGACAGAGAGCACTCAGCCAGTGGCCACTCCCCTCAGACAGAGAGCACTCAGCCAGTGGCCACTCCCCTCAGAGGCAAAGTTCTGTAGTTTTTCACACAGCGAGGAAAATAATAGTCGGGCAATCTAACAAGAATTAACATGTATTTACAAGTGTGTCGGTGTAATGGTGAAGTCAAGTGCTTTGAGCAGAATAAACTTATAACTAGGGCTGTCAGTTTATCGCGTTAATTAGATTAATTAATTACACAGCAAATTATCGCGTTATGAAAATTAACTCAAAATTAATTACATTTTTTTTTTTTTTTTTCTTTTTTTTTAAATAACATTTTTTTTTATCTCATTCATTCCATAAGAACGTAGAATACACATTACAGACTTTTTTTTATATGGTCCATTTGCATGTTCTTGGTATCTGATTCTAGGGACATCTATGGATCTCAGGGAATGTATTCCCAGTGTCCGAAATACTGTGTCTGTTACTAGGCTTGAGTAAATTGTAATGAACCAAATGAGAATATCAATACAATTTTTTTTTTATCTTTGACTGTGAATAACACTATGCTCAAATTGACCAGACCTGAAAAATCTAAGCAAATTAATAGATGGAAGATGATTAAACAGAAGGTTTTGTAGATACAGTACTGAATTCTGCCATCCGGACACATGCAATTTGAAATATGATTATAGAATATAGAATATCAGGCATAAAATGGTTATGCGATTAAAATGCGATTAATTAGATTAATTAATTACAAATCCTGTAATTAATTAGATAAATTTTTTTAATCACCTGACAGCACTACTTATAACTTATATTATATGTTACAGTATATAAAAATACCGTTTTACTTTTGTGCAGTAACTGAAGCTGACACACACCCCCTTCCAACATGCCTGATTGTTATGCATTTTACTCTGCCAATTGGCGACCCAATAAAAACGGGTCCGCGACCCATTTTGGGTCGCGCCCCTAAGTTTGGGAAACGCTGAATAGTAGATCCAAGTCTGAGAAAAAAATTTTTAATCGACGGCCATTTTTTATTTATTTTTGTCCGCAGTTTTTATTTTGTTTCCCATGGGTCATGACTAACCAATTACATAATCCAACATATGTGTAACGAACTAACATATTCCAGTTGACTGTATCTTTTTTGGAGGATTCGTTCAAAGACTATTCATACTTCCATTTGTCTATCTATGGCGGACTCATTCAGAAAAAGTTATTCGGCTAACTTGACTGTTTCAGCCAATCAGAATCAAGATATTTGCATGCCATTGTATAATGCTGCATAGAGTCCATGCAGAGTATTTGGTCACAATTCAGTATACAATCCGTTTTTACACACTATTCATAATGTACCCGCAACTAGTCTCCTGGGCCCTCATTTATCAACGTTGCGTACGCAAGTGTGGGACTTATCAATTTGAACGTGTGCTTGACTTTGTGCGTATATCTACGCTCAGCTCTGACCGTGCGTACCTGGCGCCCGGCGGTAGAATATGGATACTGCAGACGGACGGCATATGCTTCCATCAGTTTCATGCATTAGTTTCAACGCGGAAATAAGCTTTTGTTCATTAGTTTGACTGCCGTGTTCTGTATGAGCCCCGTAATTCATTATAGTTAATTGTAAAATAGCGACAGTAGTGTAATTATGGTCAAAACACTATAAATAGCATTTGGAATAATAGGTCTTTCCTTCTGAATGAATGCAGCATGGTTTATATATAGCGTTATCGGAATATATACGGGGTGTACTGACTGCGCTCCGCATAACTCAACTCGTTATTATTTTGCGCATAGATTGCAGAAATACAGGAACGTTTTGATTATATTTAAAAGGCTTTGCCATTGTTAAACGAAATAAGTGGAATTTCGAAGCTGTAAGCAGAATACAAGTCATATGACCACCCACGATATAGTGTTCTTCCCCCTTCCTACTGTATAAGAAAGAATAAAAAACGCATTGCAACGAGAACAGAGGTTATTTGTTGAGTTTGTGTATTACAAAACCCTTGCAATAAATGTGTCTTAAATTAATGAAAAGCATACATGCTCTGGATATACAGGTAGCATATCGTGTGGGTGATATGACGTGTATTCTGCTTACATAACTTCGAAATTCCACTTATTTCGTTTTACAATGTCAAAGTCTTTTAAATATAAATCAAAACGTTCCCGTATTTCTGCAATCTATGCGCAAAATAATGAGTTGAGTTCTAACAAAGAACGTATTACATGCTCGGTAGGCTGATACTAGTAAACTGTAAATAAGATAGCCTGTAACATTATAAAGGATAGGCTATAATAGCAGGGTCTTCCCAACCTTTATTCCCCAGAGCCCCACAATTCCTGGGAGACATAGGAATATGATATGATATAAAGGTATACTGCTCCGTCAGCGAGGAGATAGCCCACAGTGGATAGCCATTAAATGCCATTTGAGAATATAGGCTATTAATGCAAAACGACGGCCTATAGCCTATACATATTATTTAATGTTTTCATAAGGGTAAAGATACAACAGCTAGATTAACGATCAAGTTAGTTTACTGTGCAGTGCCATGTGTTATTATATATGCGCAAGTTACTGTTGCATAATGTAGGCTATGGCTGCTATTATATGTAATTCATATAGGCTACCTAATACCGACAACAAAATAGATTGTATGCTTCTACAAATCATATTATACCCGGTAGCCAATCGAACGAAATTAATAAAGGCATTCATATTCCAGCATGGTTATAATGACACACCAACGCCAAACAGTGGTTAACGGTCTTTATTAGTATTTTGAGCTGTCCAGGCTGAATTGCGCGTCTTAGGGAGTCGTTGATATCTGACATCACTGTGTACAAGTCCGCCAGCCTGTCCCGTATTTATCCCATAACACGCGTTGTGTCTTCTTGGTTCGACAGCGCCTCCGTGAACAATCTCGCTCGTGGAGTTTCTCAGAGTTCGCTCGGGTCAGTCCATTATTGCACATCCCATGGGGGGTCTTTCATTACCATATATGGATAATCATGCACGAGCATTGACGGTAAGAACAGATGGTATTTATCAATACGGAGTGTGCGTAGGACCCGTGTACGCACGGTTGATAAATCCCGATATTTCTGTGCGTACACACATTCTAAATTCCGTGTGTCGGAACGGAAATAGAACACTTTCTACGCATTGTTGATAAATGAGGGCCCTGGTATTGATGTGTTAATTATGTACACAACCAACACAAAGTAGCTACTGCAGATTCAGCTGAGCTGAGGTAGAGCGATATTTTCATTAGGCTGCCACTGTTGCTGTACACACTCAGGAAAACATTTAGCTGTCTCTGATTTCCAGAAGTGATAGTTGAGGAAGTGTTTTGCATGGTGACCTGCCGAGTTGTAAAAATCTTTCTTTTGATTGACAGCTTCAGGGAGTTGAAGGAGCTGAGGGAGCGGGAAAGGCAGGAGCAGGAGCTCCAGAATGAGCAGATGAGCCTCTCGGCGGGGGAAGAGGAGCAGGAGCTCCAGAATGATCAGATGAGCCTCTCACCAGGTGAAGAGGAGCAGGAGCTCCAGAATGAGCAGATGAGCCTCTCACCAGGTGAAGAGGAGCAGGAGCTCCAGAATGAGCAGATGAGCCGCTCACCAGGTGAAGAGGAGCAGTCCCCAGCGAGAATCACTGGCCTGGACCTGAGCACATGGGAGGACCGCTCATACGAACAACGAGAAAGGAGCCTTCAAAGGCTCAGCAGCCAGGAGGGGGCAATAAAGGATCTACAGCAGGAGGGACTAGTAAGAGCAGAAGGAGGCGATGCCAAGCCTGAAGAGGGCTCGGGCAATTCTGAAGCACCGACGATAAAGGATCTACAGCAGGAGGGACTAGTAAGAGCAGAAGGAGGCGATGCCAGGCCTGAAGAGGGCTCAGGCGGGGCACATTCTGAAGCGCCAGCTTTAACCTCCACCACCACTGTGGTGGTGGTGCGAGAGAGGACCAGGACTTTAGATGAGCCTAGCCAGAAAACCACCAGAGCCAAGAGGGAGAGTCGACGGATGAGGGAGCTGGAGCAGGCCACGTTCAGCCTGGAACTCCTCAAGGTCCGTTCCACCGGTGGTGGTGGGGCCTCATCCCCCTCTGAAGAGAGGCGCTGGTCTGCTGAGTTGGTGCCCTCTGTCACCCCACCTCTGCGCTCACCCCAGGGTACCCCCGATAGCCAGAGCTCCAAGGGCAGCTTTGAGCTTCTCAGCATGGATGAGGAGCCACCAAGGGCAAGGCCAGAAAGTGTCGACCTTGAGGAGCCTTACTCCCCTCTCCTTGCTTCAGTAGCTTCAGAGCTGGACCCCCCTGTGGAGGTCTTCTCTACAACGGACAAGCCAGGTGAACTGCCCAGGGCTGGTGTTTCTGATGTCTTCACCCCTCCAGGCAGCCCAAGCCAGGCCACATTGGAGCCAGCAGCTCCCTCTCCCACTCTTCCGCCCAAAATCGAGAACTACCTCCCTACCTTCTATGTTCCAGCCAGTGAGGGCAGCTCAGTTATTACCCAACGTCCTGCCAGTGAGCCCCCACAACCCTTAGAGGCCCCCTTCTCCACAGCTACCACCACCACATCCACTACCACAGTTACTAGGTCGCTCAAAGAAAGGCGAGAGTCGTCACGGCGACCGGTTGTGGTGGTCATCAGTATGCAGAAGGAAACCCCCCTATGTGAGGAACTGAGTGGTATGGTCCGTCCCCCAGTACAGGTCCAAGATAGGGCAGCCCAGACAGGGGAGTTGACCCCATCTCCACAGCAACCTGGCCCTGTCCCTGTGCCTAAAGGTCCTTCCTCTGTTCCTGCCCCCGTGCCTCCAGCCAACCAGGCTGTACTGGAGAAGCTAGAGCGACTGAATGAAGAAAAAGAAGAAAGGCAGCGTAGCCAACAGCAGCAGAACGAGAGGGAGATGATGGAGCAGATCCGACAAGAGAAGGAAGTACTCGAGAGGCAGCGCCATTTATTCGCTCAGTACGAGCGGGACATGTTCGAAAAGCAAAGGGGAGAAGCCCTGCATAAGATACAACAGTGCCGGCAAGGTGGGGCCACTGCGGGTCAAGATGTTTCTGCAACAGCCACCACCCACAGGCCCCATAGACCCAGTTCACTGCTGATTGAGAGAATACCAGGTCCCCATACCAGGACCCAGTCAGACTCCACAGCCCCATTAGAGCCATCTAAACCCCGACTGCCTCCTCCACTGCTCTCTGCCCCAAAAGAAAGGTCCAAGGAGGGCAGGCCTGTCGCTGATGGCTGGGCACCCAAACTCACGCTAGAGTCCAGAGATGGAGGAGGAAACAGGGGGAGGGCCTCTAAGAAGGCACCACAGGCCACAACAGTTAGCATGACTGACAAGTCGGCAAAGATCTTCTTTTCGCCAAAGGACAGGGTTACATTTTCCAAGTGAGTATTTGAATCATCATGCAGCTGTGCTTGTTGACCATCCCGAAACAAGGCATGCAAATTGATTTACTGAACTGGGTGTAAGAGTTTAATTAATAGAATATGGTAACTTTTGTAGCCGCACAATGCTCTATTGGGAATATCTTATAATAATATAAATGTAACATTGTAATTTTAGTTGTCCATCTTGTGTTTCAGGTTTGACAAGGCTACCGTCTCTCAAGACAAGTCTGTAACCATCCCCAAAGAAGGACCTCCATCAAGCTCGAAGCCTTCTAAAGGACCAAAAGCTCGTGAGGTGGGTGGTTCTTCAGTTTTTGTTTGCCTATATTGAAAACATAAAGTACACATTATGATGGTGTGTGTGTGCGTGTGCGTGTGCGTGTGTGTGTGCGTGTTGCAACTTGGCAGGATAGCTACCCAGTTTAGAGAAGGTGGCATTATTACACAATACGTTGGAGCTGCTCACCCAGGGAGCCATGTGAACAATAAGATTTTCTTCAGTTTCTCCACAGGCCACTGAAGGAAGCAATGAAGTTTAACAGTGTTTCACATGTCTTGTTATTATCACTCTTGGTGGACCCCAGGTTGGCCGAGCGGGCCACAAAAAGAAGGCCCGAATGGCGCGGACGCGCTCCGACTTTCTCACCCGAGCCCCCATCACCTCGATTGGGGGCGAGTCTGACGAGGATGATTATGACGGCGACATCCCCCTCACCCCCCGCCATTACACCCTACCCCTCCCCAAACAGAACTCCACCCAGGCGGGCTTAGGAGAACCCTGTTTCAGTGACTCTGAAATGGTAAAGGGCAGCAACGGCCTTCTTATAGCTTGACACAACTAACCCCTTCAGCAGAGACTGCATAGATGTACGCTGCACTCCTTACTGACTCCAACCGTTCTTCAACCAGATTTTCCAATTTTCTGAAATGTATTCTCGATGATACAAAGCAAATGTACATTCTGAAAATGTCTGCTTGTATGATGTTTGTGAAGTGGAACATCATTATCATTCCTATCTTTCATTTATTTATTTTCCAACGTGAGTTTTGAGCAGGTATAAGTGTTGGCATGTATGAGTATTAGTGCTGTCAGGCGATAAAAAAATGTAATCTAATTAATTACAGGATTTGTAATTCATTAATCGCATTTTAATCGCATAACCATTTTAGGCCTGATATTTTATATTCTATAATCATATTTCAAATAGCATGTGTCCGGATGGCAGAATTCAGTACTGTATCTACAAAACCTTCTGTTTAATCATCTTCCCTTTATTCATTTGCTTAGATTTTTCAGGTCTGGTAAATTTTTGCATGGTGTTATTCACAGTAAAAAAAAGAAATAAAAAAAAAAATGTATTCATATTCTCATTTGGTTCATTACAATTTACTCAAGCCTAGTAACGGACACAGTATTTCTGACACTGGGAATACATTGCCTGAGATCCATAGATGGCCCTAGAATCAGATACCAAGAAAATGCACACAAAAAAAAATATATATATATTAAATGAATTTTTCATAACGTGATCATTTGCTGTGTAATTAATTAATCTAATTAACGCGATAAACTGACAGCCCTAATGATTATATAACATGTAAAACGGCACCCAACATGTTTAGCCATATGACCTTCATTAGGCATTATAACTTAGTGAATTAAGAAGCTTGACATCACCCATCCATCATAGATACAGGATAAACCACTTAGAAGTATGCTTTTCTCTCAAGTTTACCTTTACTAATATTAACCTTGTTATCTAATCATTGTGCTAACATGACTTACGCACAAATCCCACCAGGCGCGACACGGGCGAGGCGGGCGATCAGCGCTTCACTTTCGCTCCCATGTTCCCACCAGCCGCACGTGGGCGGGCGACTCGCGAATAAAATCGCTTTGGTTGGATTCGGAGGCGTGCGCCATCATGCGCATTTTCACAGAAATACACTCAATATCTGCATTATTACCACACATATAGATGTTGTTCGACCAGCTAATGTGTCTGTATGATCTTTCCCAATACAAATAAACCATACTATACTTTTTCAGGAGTACAGTCACACTGATCACCATTCTAAAATGAATTCTAACATTCTAATTAATTATATAATAACTGGTTATACATGCAAAATGGACAATAGAACACTGGAACTGGAAATCTTTAAAAAATCTTCAAACAGGGACTGACTTCGCATATAGACTAGGCATTTACAGCTGTTCCAATGTAAATGTTCCTTCCTCCGTGCACTTTCGCCCGCTCTGAAGTCGGACTCGGTGTGGACGGCCACGCGCGCTGTTCTCGCACGAAACCAGCATGTGCTTACGTCCGTGCCTGGTGGGATTCGTGCGTTAGCCTCTCTTCCATCCTTTCTTTAACACTCCTTTCCCCTCCTCGCTGCATTCTCTATGATAAATTAACAATCACCGCTCGTTAGTATGACATCTTCTCTTTCAGCTTTAACTCTGCTTACCAGGCAAGCCTTGGGACCCTCGGTAAAAGGTCATCACTAACCCTTGACCTTTCCCTCAGATCATTCTCTCCTTCTGACTCTTTGATCTCTGCTATTCTGTTTCTGTGAACTACATGAATTGTCAATTGTGTGTCAAATGGTTGCCAACTGTCTAGGTACATCTAAATAAGGACTTGCAGGTTCTTGTTTACACTTTAATCAATAGCTCATATGACAGTTGAACACTTTGCAATGGCATGTTTCGTTTTGACAATTTGTTTTACTCTGAAGTAAAAACTCCCAAGTGTAGTTTTGTGAGTGTTGTTTACTCTATAATATGTTGCTCAGATTATGTGGTGATGCTGCCATCTAGTGGCTACACGTTCAGACAACAAATCAAATCAGATTCTAACAGTACATACAGAAAAGCAGTTTATCCACTTCCTTTGCTGACATGTTGTGTTACCCACTGACATTTCAGCCTACAAGCTCTGAGGAGCAGAAGAAGATGCAGAAAGCTATGTCATCTGGTGATTTGGGCAAAGTGGACACACTACGCAAGAACTCACAAGATGGAAGGTTTGTCCTTTAGAAAATGTTCAATATAATATTTTTGATACAAATTGTACCACTGCATGTTAGATTGTTTTCACTGACTTTGGTTTTTCTTCACCAATAATCTATAGTGCTTCTCAAAATAGTTTTATCCCTATTAAAGTTTTCTAGGATTTTTACTAATCTCAAATTACAAGATGGTCTTCTTATAGTTTGATCACAAACCTTAAATGATGTTGTTTCGTCCAACAGGGTTCGTGGTAAAATGCGTTTCTGGCCAAAGACCAAGCAGGGAGAGAAGAAAACCTCCAGAGAAAAGCTGCTGTGTGGGTCTGACCCCCTCGATGGAGACTATGGAGACGCTGGACCGCTGCTGGGAGAAGGTACCCGATGAAGCCCTTCCTCTGAGAAACATTGTCATAGATGGGTTTGGCTAAATAAAACACGGGTCTATTTTGTGAGGACATCACCTTTCAAAGGCCATTCCGCCCGACTGTATTCACATTATCATAAAACATCTCTTACTGTAGGTCAAGGTTTGTGTTTATTATTGCTGTGACGTTGAATTCACCTATTGGAAACTCAGCTGAACTATAAATACCTCACAGGTTCATCAGGAGTCTTTCTTCTCCTCCCCTCTGTGTTGAAGCACAGCCAGTCATGTGTGACTAACTCTTTCCCCGCTCCTCTCAGCAGGTCAGGAGTATATGTCTCCTCCTCGCAGCCCAGACCTGGCAGTGGAGCGAGGCTCCAGGGAGTGGAAGGAGAATAAGGAGCCCTCTCCCAAGGTGAAGAGCAGGCGCAGTGTCAAGATCAGCAGTGTGGCTCTAGATGCCGCCACCCAGTGTCAGAATGACTCACTGCAGATCATCACCTGCACCAATGACTACCGGAGCATGAATGACTTTCTTATGAAGAAGGTACGAGGATTCTCACTCTCTCTCCTTTTTTTTTTTTTTTTTTTAGTTCACATGCACCGTAAGTCACATTATACTCACTACAGCTTCCAGGGGGGAGATCCAGTACATTCTGTCATAATCTTTAATAAAAAATTTAAAGCATTTGTGATTAGAACACAAGTATTATGCCTCTTCTTTTTTTACTTGGCTTGAGCTTTGTAGGGTTATGCCATGTGTGTGTGTGTGCGTGTGCGTGTGTTTGTGTTCTCCCTAACCTGGTTGTGGTGTTGTAACCCAGATCAACGATCTGGACACAGAGGACAGTAAGAAGGACACTATGGTGGACGTTGTCTTCAAGAAGGCCCTGAAAGAGTTCCGCCTCAACATCTTCAACTCCTACTCAACGGCTCTGGCGGTTAGTACAATATATCAACACATTTACCTACAATTTAGAAATGACAATCATTCACAATTAGTTTTAGGAGATCTCCGTAGTAATTATAATAACAAGGACACACAGTGTCTCAGGGTGCTTTCACTCCTGACTTGTTTAGTCCGGTTCAGTTGAACCCTGGATCATTGACCCATGTGGTGCGCTTCTTTCGGCTCGGGTTATTCATTTTGCTGCTAGTAATAAAAATAAAAAGACAGCCAAATAATGTTGCGATACTAAACAAATACCTTGCATGCAGAAGTCGGGTGAGGCGACAGGAGCATAGACAGTGGCATAATTAATCATTGAAAGTCGATTGGAGAACGTATAGTATTTTATAGCATTTGTAGCATAATTTTTTTGCACATAATGGTCGTTGGATTCAAAATGATGTCCAATAAAAGACTGACCTGCTTGATCACATGGCTTTGTTTAAAAAGTTTGGTTCGTTTGTCAATTGGCAATGTGAAAGATAACCGAACCAATAAAAACTGCTACAAAAGTAACAATTTCACTTTTGATTCGGACCATTTAAATTAACTTGGACGCAGCAAGCCCATAGACGCAGCAGCCTTAACTGGTCTTACAACAGGTGCAATGCTTGTGAGCCTCCACTAGGGTCAGAGTGGCTAACCAAGAGTGACAGCGCGAGTCAGTTAGTTGGTGACATTGCCAGTTTCATGATGTGATGCTTTGCATCTAAAAAAAATAAAGCAGACCACTGACCCCCAAGCTCTTCATATCTGCCCACCATCATGCTCCCCAGATGGACGATGGGAAGAGTATACGCTACAAGGACCTTTATGCTTTGTTTGAGCACATCCTGGAGAAGACCATGCGCCTGGAACAGAGGGACTGGAGCGAGTCGCCCGTCAAAGTGTGGGTGAACACCTTCAAGATCTTCCTGGATGAGTTCATGACTGAGTACAAGCCCATGGATAGTACTCTCAGCAAGGTACTGTCTGTTACCACACAGACCTCAGACCAGCCACCAGACACATTCAACATTGTAAACATACTGCCAAACTTTCAAAAGAGGGACAATGTTTTATTTTCCTAATAATTACATAATAGGATTCCCAGCATACATTTTTGGATAGTTTACGTTGAACAGGTTCTGTGTTTTGAGTCTATTGACCATATTCACAGCAGCCATTTTGTTCTTGTGTCATGCTCAGGTTGAATCTGAGAGCAAATGGCAAAATGGCTGCTGTGTGAATATGGTCAACACAAAGATGTGGTCAAAGATCTATAGGAACGTGCCGAACGTCTGTCTTAATGACTTATTTTTAGCACATTATATCTGTCTGTGTTGTAGCTTGTTGGGTCCTAGGGGATTATTTTACCTCTTTCATCCATCTGTCTTGTAGCTTGTTGGGTCAAGCTTGTTTCTTTAGGTGTAACATTACAGCTATTGACATATACAGCAGAACATGAATGTGTGACCTTTTGTTCCTACAGCAGGCGCCTAAACCTGAACGCAAGAAGAGGAGGAAAAAGGATGCGGACATCGTGAGTCCCTCTTCACTTTTTATTCTTAGTTAAATCTTCTTAAATATGATGAATTGAAAATGGGGGACCCTGATGTAAACAAGACGAAAGTCTTTCTCTGGTCTGCATCCCCTTAACAATTGTGTGTATTGAGCTGTACTGTATTGTACCCATTCTGCAATCTGTTAATAAAATGTTCAATCAATCAATCAATCAATCAATCAATTAGTTGATCCTGTTTAACACAAGGCTTGGTTTCTTTTCTAAATATAAACCCAATAGCCCATTCTCCAACGCTTCAATAAATCAGCCCGTTTGGAAAGATAACACAGAAAATGTACTAGGTGGCCGGGATGGAATTGGGTCGGCTGGGAAATTAATTAGATGGAATTGTCCATGTGACTCCAGTATCCTCTGTTGCCCTTTTATACTGTAGGTAGAGGAGCACAACGGCCACATCTTCAAGTCCACCCAGTACAGCATCCCCACGTACTGTGAATACTGCTCCTCTCTCATATGGATGATGGACCGTGCCTGTGTCTGCAAATGTGAGTGTGACTCACACACATATGCACACGACTGTGTACATACACAAACACACAAACACACGCGGCACACACAAACATGCTGCGGCACACGCGGCACTCCCTCCGGAGTGTGTGCACTGCAGAGGTGTCTGGTTTCGCTCTGGAAGAAGCTCTCTCTCTCTCTCTCTCCCACCCCCCTCTCTCTCTCTCTCTCCCACCCCCCCTCTCTCTCTCTCTCTCTCTCCCCCCCTATCTCTCTCTCTCTGTCTCTCTCAGCAGACTGTGTGGGCTGACTGTCACTCAAAGTGCTTATGGGCGGAGCCAGGCCATAACAGCCTGAAATCTTGAAGCTGGAAAATGATGGTTTTGAGTACTTGATTAGAAATATAAAACAATGCATTTAAAAAAAAAAAAATACGTACAGATGTCTTCAATAGACTAACAGGAATTGTGTAAAGTTGCCCAAATAGTGCTAGGAATAGCAGTACATAGCCCCTTTAAGCCAAAGCATAATGTTATGAATGAATTATTTAATTTTGAATGTTTACAAATACAATTAAATAAACAAACAAACAATATTTCGATTTTTTTTTTTTTTTACAAATACACAAACGAAAAAGGATAGGTTTGAAGCCAAAGGCTTATCTAGAGCAACCTACCCCTAATTCAAAAAACTAATTCAAAAAACAAATTCAAAAAAGTTAGTTTTCAAAAACCGATCCCGAAAAGAACAAAAAAAGTTAAAGTTTGCAAGATAAAACAAACAAACAAACAAAAAATCAATAATCAACAAAAACCGTTCCCAAAAAGAACATAAGCCAACATAGGAAAATCAAAACTTAATCTGCAATACCTGAGTTTCATGGTAGAGAAAAACAGATTCTACATGTAGGTTAAATTTGACTATAAGATTCTAGAACCCTGTTTTTTTAAATCTTAAACTTAAAAATACTCCTGCTGTTTTTTATTTCATCCGGTAGATTGTTCCAGAGTTTCACTCCTTTAACTGACACAGACATACTTTTAAGTGTGGTTCGAGCTCTAGGCTGTTTCAAATTGAGTGCTCTTCTTAAATTATACCTCACCTCTCGTTCTTTAAACAAAATTTGTAAGTTACTTGGCAGTTGATAACTTCTAGCTTTAAAAACTATCTCTGCTGTTTTAAGGTCAACTAAGTCAAGGAACTTTAATGTTGGTTGTGTACTGAATTGTGTTTGTTGTTATAATGTATTTACTGTGATGCACTGGACTGGACTGCCAAAAAACACATTTTCCAAGTCTAATTCATGCATCCATTCACACAGCAGATGCACAAGCATTCACATCCACATCCACACATTCACAAGTCACACACACACACACACAAACCACTCTTGCGCACACACACACACACACACACACACGCACGCACGCACGCACGCACGCACGCACGCACGCACGCACGCACGCACGCACACACACATACACACACACGCCAAGTGGCACATCAGTCATCTGTTCACCCTGGTCTTGGGAGAATGAAGTTCCGCCCTCCTCATTCCTAATCAGATTGTTTTCAACTGGACTCATGAGTTCTGTGGCTTTCTCTCTCTCTCCAACAACAGTTGAGTTGTCCTTTCTTGGCACAGGATGTTTTCTTCAGGGCAGCCAACGCTGCCTCTAACTCTCATAACCACAGTCAGTTAGCCCAGACAGTTTGTTTTTCTGATTTATTAAAAAAAAAAAAAAAAAAAAAAAATGAAAGTAATGTCTTTCTGTGGACAATTGGTCTGACTTCTGCATGTGTCTCTCCAGTGTGCCGGTACGCTTGCCACAGAAAGTGCTGTCAGAAGATGACCACCAAATGCAGCAAGAAGGTAAGTCAGCCATATTGTGGCCACAATAACATTCCATGACTGATTGTGTTACAGTAGGTGGAGTAATGTATGAGTGAGCCTGGGAGAAACCCTAGTAGTCTATCCCTTTCCTAAGGCAATCAATTGTAGTCCTCATCAGACAATGTGGTGGAGTATTCTTCTCAAAGTATTTGAACGTCAAACTGTGATTATGGGTCTGAGTGTGTCTTGTGTTTCTGTGTATGTGTGTGTGCGCGTGTGCACATGCTAATCTGATTGTACGAATGTTTTTGTGCCTGTAAACAGTTCGACCCAGAGCTTTCTTCCAGACAGTTTGGCGTGGAGGTTTCTCGCCTGACCAATGACGAGAGAACGGTGCCCCTAGTGGTTGAGAAGCTCATTAACTATATTGAAATGCATGGCCTCTACACTGAAGGAATCTACCGGAAATCTGGCTCCACCAATAAGATTAAAGAACTCAAGCAGGGACTTGACACTGGTATGTTATGCAAAACGGCAGAGATAGTGGTGTTATGCTATGGTGACATGTTTCCAAGGAGCACATAATCTATACAATTAAAAAGAATTCAAGGATCATAAAGCATTACTTTAGAGAAGTACAAATTATTGACAGTGTGTGTCCTGCTGCTTAATTAGTCAATTGGGAATTAAAGCACAAAAGAGACAAACACTGAGAAGATTAATACTCAGTGTTAATTGGTCTTCATTTCCCCATGGGTTATTTAGATGTGGACAACATGAATCTGGATGACTACAACATCCACGTCATTGCGAGCGTCTTCAAGCAGTGGCTGAGAGACCTGCCTAATCCTTTGATGACGTTTGAACTGTACGGAGAGTTCCTACTAGCCATGCGTAAGTCCCTCAACGTATCGGCGTATTCCACTCTATTTCATTCCGTTTCTTCATGTGGCTTGTTGTTTCAGGGACCTCTACATATTTATCTTCCCTGAAAGTGCGCATGAAAATGTATCTTTTTCAATGGAGAACTGAAGAAATCTGGCCTAACAGAAAAAAGAAATGTAATATTGTGAACAATTGAAACCACGTGCAAGAATGTATGTGTTTTTGTGGTATTGCCTATCCAGGTTTACAGGATAAGAAGGAGGCGATCAGAAGCGTCTACTCTGTTATTGACCAGTTGAGCAGAACACACGTAAACACTCTGGAACGCCTCATATTCCATCTAGTAAGGTAATGGAAAAACTCCTTCTCTTTTTAAATGTGTATTATTATTTTAACACGTTTATAAATGTATTCATGTTAGGAAGTACTGTATCTCAGTTTATTTTAGTTTTAGACTATTGTAATAAAGAATGTTATGTTTCCAGGGTTGCCTTGCAAGAGGACACCAACCGTATGTCAGCCAATGCCTTGGCCATAGTGTTCGCCCCATGCATCCTACGTTGTCCGGACACCA
Source organism: Notolepis coatsorum (assembly GCF_963971535.1). Taxonomy (NCBI): domain Eukaryota; kingdom Metazoa; phylum Chordata; class Actinopteri; order Aulopiformes; family Paralepididae; genus Notolepis; species Notolepis coatsorum. The sequence continues at coordinate 35,337,593 of NC_140184.1, forward strand.
TAGACCCACTGCAGAGTGTCCAGGACATTGGCAAGACCACAGCGTGAGAACACATTCTGACAACATGTTATCTGAGGTCAAATGGAAGGCTCATACGCATATTGAAGTATACAACAATTGTAATTGAATTTCAAATGTCAACAAAGGGTTTGTTCTATGATTGTCTTTGCATATTAAAGGGTGGATTCAGAATTCTGGTCGCCTAGACCTATTTCCTTGTTACTATATTAATTATGTTGTCGATCGGAAGAGTCTTTTCTCAGCACCGTGCTGTTCTTCATACTAGTGGATACCAGCAGCTCTGGCTAGAAAGCCACAAAACTAATGCTAAGTAATGGGGGCCATGCTTCAGTCTGTGTAAGCCCTGAAATAAATGCTGAAACCGACTCCACAGTACTCCCAAAGCAAAACAGTAAATTTTTGTATGTTTAAAGGTCCTATAGATAACATTCAGCCACTACAGTACATGTCGCACTATAGCACCAGCATGACATTTTTCTAATCAGGTGCATTCCATGTGGGGAAATGGGAAGTAGGGAGGGGATACATTTTGGACCCACAAATAGTTTTTTTTATGAATTCATAACAACAACATTGATAAATTCATGAATCAATACTTTTTGGGTGAGAAAAGCAATACTTGTATTCTGCACCTTTCTAAAAACTATGGATGTATTATTTAAAAGCCAATATTATTACTCTAGTTAGTTGTGTGGCTAACTAAGGAGGAACTAGGTATCCAGTACTGTATGGTGCCGAGAAATAGACTCGACAACATCATTGATGAGTAAGAAATAGACTCGACAACATCATCGATGAGTAAGAAATAGACTCGACAACATCATCGATGAGTAAGAAATAGACTCGACAACATCATCGATGAGTAAGAAATAGACTCGACAACATCATCGATGAGTAAGAAATAGACTCGACAACATCATCGATGAGTAAGAAATAGACTCGACAACATCATCGATGAGTAAGAAATAGACTCGACAACATCATCGATGAGTAAGAAATAGACTCGACAACATCATCGATGAGTAAGAAATAGACTCGACAACATCATCGATGAGTAAGAAATAGGGCAAGGGCTAAACAATTGTGAATTTCACCCTTTAACTGCTCATGTTGCCAAGTAGCATTTTGTATCCAACATGTGTAACTGTGTCTCCTGCTGCCATACTAATAGGTGTGTGGAGCTCGTCATTGGCGAACAGATGAATAAATACAGAGCCAGACTCAAGGACATCAACAGTCTGGAGTTTGCTGAGAATAAAGCCAAATGTAGACTTACCCTCATTCGAAGATCAATGGTGAGTTCCAGCACTAGATCTAAACATTATATTAAGACCAGATTGTTCATATTTAAAGATTTCAGGAACGTATGTTTTGTTTGTCAGAGGGAAGCAACCGCTGTGATTGGAGGATCAAGAACAGAGAGCGGGGTTTCGGATAGGTTGATTGTTTACTAACCAAGCCCCTTCTTAGGACATAAAATTACAACATTTCCATGCCAATGTTTTTGTTTCCGAGACTTGGGAAAAACAAGTGTGGTGAATATAAAGGAAAAGGCGTTGAACTATATCTTTGAGTGAGGATATAGTTATTGTTCGAGTCTGCTGCACCTGAACCTCTTTGGAAGGTTTTGGAGTTGAATGCGTTAAACTTTGGTTGTTTTGAATATGCCAGCGAGTCTGTTGTGAAACAGAGGCGTAATTCTAGGGATATTGCATTGTGATTTCAACTCCACAACACCTCCACAGTCTGTTATTTGCGCTCCTCTGTCCCTAGTGATGCCCCTGGAATGATAGCAGGGGTATACTGGTTTTCCAGTATGTTGTGATTCATCTTTTGTACTGTGGGCTGGCTATTGGAAGGTTAATGACGTCATTTCACCGGGGAAGCCTTATTTAATTTCCGTCTTCCGTTAGCATTTTTTATCAATACTAGTTCAAATCAATAGGAAATGAAACCCATTCCCAGATCGCCAGCAAGCCATTTTCCATTTAGCGTTACAACGTGCAGTAATGGTAAGACTGAGTAATTATTTAAAACAAGGACATGTATGTGATTGAACTTGGAATTAAATAGGCTTCTGAATCAGCAGTAAAACTAGCCAACCTATCCGTCTTAAAACACTTTGTTAGCCCCTGATTTCCTGTTTTCTGTTAACCCTTTGTCCTCCTGTCCTAATCCTGTGACTCCCTCCTTCTTCTCCTTTTACCCAGAAACCTGTACTAATAGCCGTTAGATTTATGAGCATAGCTCGCAGTGTGGCTGCGGTATGTATACACACACACCGGACTGCATCCCCGCTATCAGTCATCCGGTTGTAATTTGTGTTGTAGAAATGACTGCTGCGTATTCGGCCCTGCTGTTTCATTTTAAATGTGACGTCTGTCTCCTCCGTCCTCGCAGCATGAGTTCATGGCTTCACTTCAGCCTCTGTTTCTCTTTCTCTTTCATCCTCTGTCGCCTTCTGTCTGTCAGGCCGCATACTGTAATTGTGGATGGAAGTTCAAGGCTTTTGACGTAATGTAATCATGCAGTTTGTTGCTGATTAGACTTTAGATTATGCTGTATGGACTGGAGCATGAAGTACACACAGCATTCCCCCTGCCAGCCTACTCCATGGTTCTCTGCTTTGGACTGTGTTTTTCAGATTGTTTTTATTACATATTCATAACATAATGTCCATTTTAGGTTTTAAGTACCGGTAGAGATGATAGCTGATCGTCTTGAGAGATCACTGCCTCAATCTCAATTCAGTCAAAGAAATTAAAATGAGGGGAATTACGTTCTAAGGATACAATTAGAGAGCTCATGAACAACTTATCTACAACTTAACTAAATCTTGTTGGGGGACATCTTTTGCACTTTTCCTTTCAAATATCTACCATCTGTGCTGATAGCTGAGCTGATTCTCTGCTAGTATCTTACTCAGTGAAGATCCTTATATATAAGATGTAAAAATGTACGTTAGCAACTCTTTAGTAAGAACAAGCCATAAGATCTACAGAAACAGGAAATAAATGGTGTTACAACTGACTTTGAACAGCTTTGTAATACTCATTTCTAGGACCTTTTTATACAGAATATCTGACACATTTGGGACTCCTGTACTTTAAAAGATGATATGCTGGGGCCCCTTCAATTAAAATCATGTTTCCATGGGCACATGTTCCAATTGGAATTAGTGAATGAGGCAATTCATATACACAAGAATCCTGGGGCCTTTGGTGGTCTGGGGCCCCGAGCATTTGCCCAGTATGCCTGATCGGTAATCCAGTCATGGGTACTTTATTTAAGCAATTATAAATGAGATGAGAATGCTACATGATGATGTACAATTGTACACCATAAGGTTTTGGCTCTGCTGTGCCATCCATCAGTATCAGAAGTGCCACAAAAATGTAATCTCATCCAATCACAATGCGTGGTCCTAACTAATTGTAGTATGGAACACAGGTTTTTGGCCAGAAAGGATTAGGTGTACAACTACAGTATTTATCTGGGCAGTAGTGTTTATTTGTTCAGAAAAACATGATGTAACATTAGAAGAAATACGCATCAACATAATACATTAAAAATAAACTATTTCTTGTGTTTTCCAGAAGGTTATTGATATCTTGTTGAGAGGGCTAGAACAACACGTGTTCTCGAGGCATCACCGGCACGGTTAATTTCTGTTTAGCTGTGTGCTGGTGGTGGATTTAACAAATCCATGTACATAGAATGAAACTGTACAGAGAATGAAACTGTACATGGAATGAAACTGTACATAGAATGAAGCTGTACATGTTAGGCAGGGACTACGGATGAAAACTAGCTCATTAGCTAATTCTGGCAAATTTACATTGATGTGGAAACTGAAGATGTTGATTAATGTGCACTGTCCCTGGGTAAAAAAAATAAAAATAAACTTAAACATTGAATGAAGCTGTACATGGAATGAAGCTGTACATGGAATGGCTGCGGTGTCAAACCTGTGTTCTTCTACTAGTCCTCTTTTTTATTGTATTAATCTTATATAGTGTTTTTTCTGAACTGATAAATACTAACTGCTCAGATAAATACTGAAGCTTTAAGCCAAATGTTCCCACGGCCTAAGCACAGTACCATATGATTTTAAGATATTAAGAATATTGCATTATTTTTTGACCCCAACATTCTCTTTGCTTCTCACTTTTGACCATGCAGCCAAATGCAGCTAAAAAGGTAACCCGCTGTGTATTGCTCTGCTGTATCCAGCTAGGTTTGATTGGTCCTTTTGGTGTGGTTCTTTGTACTGTTCTGTTTTGAGTGCACAGCATGGATTTCATGCCTTTTGGTGGTTAGTTTGTGTGTGTAAAATTAACCGGAATAGGATTGCTAGAAGTGGTGTAGTGGTGTGCTTGTCAACAGTTTGATCTGCTTGAATGCTAGTATGCTGCTATTGTCTATGAATATTACATTTATGCCATTATACAGTAAATGCCAAGTTCATTTGAAATTAGTCAAGTGCACTGCTTACTGATAAAAAGCATGGTCAATATTATGCTTGTTGTCTTGGTATAGACCGCGTTGGAAAAAATCAGGAGGTTGACCCAGAGGAGTTTCACATTTGAATGGGGTTTTGTCATACACATTTTCCAAAGAAATAGAAAATAAATCAAAACAATGGTAGATTGAGATGCAAATAATTTATCTCAACCAAATGGTTGTATTCATCTAGCAGACTGTACTTTAACATTACGAGGATTGTATTTTTTTTATTCCAAATGTTAAGATGTAGACTTGAATGTATTTAACATTTTAAATTGCGGGGTATAAATACAGTACATACATCATAAATACAACGCTCGTAGTTTTAAATTACAGCCTGCTAGATGACCTTTGCAGCTAATGTTTATTAAAAAAAATTTATTAAAAGAAATCTGTGGCCAAATCCCTTCAACTGAAACTATCCACTTCCTGGTTTTCAATAACATGGTCCGTTATCATGAACCATGATTGATGATATTCAGCCCAACATCTGTCCTTTACAACTTGCCATTTGTCATGATTTATTTCCCAGGGCAAAGGTCAAATACGGAGGCTAAGCTACCACACACCCTCGCCACCAATAAGCCCACGGTTGCCATCGGTGACGGATGCAGTGATGGAGGAGAGTGGGGGCGAGGAGGGGGCGGGGCTGGAGTCTGAGGTGTCGGACCATCAGCAGGCGGTCATGCAGCAGGAGGAGAGAGTGCTGACAGAGCAGATTGAACAGCTGCAGAAAGAGAAGTGAGGGCCTCCGCTACACTTGAACCTGCATTATGTCATTAGTTCATGAAGAAAATGTGACTTCCTTAGAAAGCTAAATCATCGAGTTGTGCAGAGTTGGAATGAACAAGAGGAAAACTCTCCCAACAGCAATGCATGAAACAGTGAAATTGCCCATAATACAGTAGGCTCTTCTGCTTGGACACAACCAGTGGTGCGAAATCCACAAAAAGCTACAGTTTCATTTCCAGAGCATAAAATGTGTACGACACAAATGTACCTTGCTTGAAGAAATGCCTTTTATTTAGTTTTTTTTCTTATGTGCCATGTTTAAACAGGGTGCGGTTACCGCTCCTAGCCACAAGGTGCCAGTCTTTCATAGTGCAGTTTTAAAGGTGCTATAGATAACATTCAGCCACTTGATGTCGCATAGTGCACCAGCATGTCATTTAAACATGTAAACAACCACATTCATTTTTGGACCCGCCAACATTTTATCACATTTTTGTTGGGGGGGGGGAAGCAATACTTTTATCCTGCACCTTATTACTCTGCATTACTCCCCAGCTAAATGAATTATTTCACTTGTATTTAATTAGAGGTTTAGCACTCTGAATGTATAAGAATGATGATTATGATAATAATTTTCACGCTCCCTACTGTTATCTCTCCACCTATAGTATGAACGGTTGTAGATCTATAGTAAATATCTAACAGCAAAGATCACTTCAGATTGGGTCCTTGGCCCAAATGTGTTATCTATTTGGGGCCCCCTTGATGTGAAAAGGTTTTAACAACCCCTGACCCAACCAATGGCTGTCTTTTCAGAGAGGAGTTAACCTTCGAGATGCTGAGCCTGGAGCCACGGGCATCGGATGATGAGACCCTGGAGTCGGAGGCGTCTATCGGTACAGCTGACAGCTCGGAGAATCTCTACATAGACTCTGAGGGAGCCACCTCTGACTTCTCTGGTGTGTAATGATGCATATAATGATATAATGTGGAGAACAATGCACAGTAAACCTGTTTGGCCTGTTCCTAATCTAGAATAGCATTGTGGATTGTTAGATAGATAAAGCATAGTAATGAAGAGAAACCAGAAGGGAAAGAAATCTGAAAATGTAAGATTAGGATTTAGTCTATTTGCCAACACAATGAACCCGGAAATGTTGGAACCACCAAACTGTTATGATAGATATGGATAGTATGGGTCACCAGTACTTAGAAACTGCCGGATGCTAAATTGTACATGTTGGGAAACATTTTTTATGTGCATAATTAGCCTACATTTGCATAATCACCTAAATTGACAAATCTCGGAAACTACTTGATCAATTTCAACAATGTTGGAGGGGTTTTGGGGGTTATTCAGGATGCTGAATCCATTTATGATACTCAAGTTGCAATATTGACTGGAATTTACCAAATTTCAACACATTTTGGTGCAATTTTGGTGCATTTTCAGTCAATTAGAAAGTTTTAGAGGACACTGAAATGATTACATTTGGACAGCACAGACATTATGTATTCACAATATCTCTACTGACCCCAAATAGTTCCTATGGTAATGGCATATTGTCATAGTACAGTAGATACCAGATAGGCAGGTGTATAAAGATCTGTGTTGTCAAGACAAAGACTCGGATGTGGGCATCCGCTATTTTATTTACTACCTGTGACGTCACAGCAAATTGGAAAAACACTAGAACTGGTCAAACTATGTTCCTTAATACAATAACATAGCTTAATAAAACAGAAATAACAAAAGAAAGGTATTTACATTACTCAAGCATATAGGCCACAACATAACAATATGCGCTTCTTCTTACTGCATAGTAGTAGTCGATAATTACTTGTTTTGGATTGTAAGTCTTCCTGAAACTTCTCACTCAGAAAGTGGCTACCGTGTTCAGAACTCTGAATCCACATCATCAAACTCGTCATCATCAAACTCCTCCCCACTGTCTTCATCTGTTCTCCCAGACCAGTCAGTGTTCAGGTGGGGTATCTCCATGTTCTCTCCAGACCAGACCAGTCAGTGTTCAGGTGGGGTATCTCCATGTTCTCTCCAGACCAGTCAGTGTTCAGGTGGGGTATCTCCATGTTCTCCTAGACCAGTCAGTGTTCAGGTGGGGTATCTCCATGTTCTCTCCAGACCAGTCAGTGTTCAGGTGGGGTATCTCCATGTTCTCCTAGACCAGTCAGTGTTCAGGTGGGGTATCTCCATGTTCTCTCCAGACCAGTCAGTGTTCAGGTGGGGTATCTCCATGTTCTCTCCAGACCAGTCAGTGTTCAGGTGAGTACAATAACATAGCTTAATAAAACAGAAATAACAAAAGAAAGGTATTTACATTACTCAAGCATATAGGCCACAAAATAACAATATGCGCTTCCTCCTACTGCATAATAGTAGATAATTACTTGTTTTGGATTGTAAGTCTTCCTGAAACTTCTCACTCACAAAGTGCCTACCGTGTTCAGAACTCTGAATCCACATCATCAAACTCCTCATCATCTAACTCCTCCCCACTGTCTTCATCTTCCTCTGAATTTACTTTAATGTCATCTTCTTTTTGCTGCGAGTGTGTCAGTGAGTTGCAACATGTGCTGTCATTGCCTTTGCAGAAGCAGTAGTTGGCGTCAAGCTTTGTCGAGGTAGCTTTAGTGACATGACCCCACCACCAGGAGTGGCTCCTCCAGGGAACAGAATACCTGCAGGATTCTGCACAAACTGAGTGGCCATGGCATGAGTCGTGCGGCGCCCGTTCGGTGTGAAGACCACAAGATCAAAATGGTCACCCCAACTGTGGATGGGGTCAATCTGCCTCTCCAAGCCAACTGTGCGCAGATACTTCTCTGGGTCCTCTGAAGCATATTTGGCAGCTGACTTCATCGTAGGTGGTGACAATGCGATGCTCGTTAAGATTCTTGACCAGCTCTGCGCTACCATATTTATGGTGGAGTCTTGCGGGTTGTCTGATTCCAGCTCCCACTGATGTGTTGCTGGATGCACTGAGCGAGTGTAAGTGATGGTTTGGTCACTTTTCCTTCCTTTGATACCAGACAGGAGACAAACTTCAAAAGGGATGGACTTGTGGCGTGTATGATCTTGTCATGCTGGAAACTGCCAAGGTCATATTCACGGTGCAAGGGAATATTATGCACCTCAGCTTGCACTCTCTTCACAAGCTTGGTGATAACTTCATCAGCGGCAGTGGTTTTATCTAGTTTTACCAGTTTGAGTGACTGAGTGAGTGAGTTACTCATGGAATGTCTAAAACCAACAATAGTCTGGCACCCTTCCACCCTCATGACAGCTACAGCATCACCATAAAAGTCACACAAGTTAGATAGCATCTGCTTACTGCAGAGGTGCCCGGAGTTGGCTACATATATATCATGTAACTCGGACACTGTCCAGGTTGATGACTTGTCAATGACAGCAGGTAAACAGCTATCAAATGGTCTGCACTGGGAACTTGCACTTGAGGAAACTCTCTTGAAGTCATCGTAGCACTTGGTGTGATACTGGGCATCAGCTGCATGCAGGTCCAGGACGTCATTTACCCGTACAGCCACTTCCTCAGCCCATTGATCCTGGCGCTCATCACATTTAGACTAGATGATGTTTTTGAAGGATGGCATTCCTGGTCTCTCAACAGTCCGGCATTGTTTCACTGGCTTCCATCTATCAGGGTGTTTGGTGTCTTTGGGTTCGCAAATGATACCACAAAACAGACATTGTTTAGAAAACTCAAAGGCATGAGAACGACACATATGTTTCCCTAGCTGACCATCAGATGAGCTGAGTTTGCGTTTGGTTGCATTTCTAGACTTAGAGGTATATGAGCTATAACATGATTTGTGACAAACTACAGAGGCTGAGGCTGACACACCATGGGTAGCAATGATGTTCGATAAAGTCTCAGTTGTAGCTGAATCGTCAAGCTCTTCACTCCTCTGAAGCAAAGCTGTAATGCCTTTTGGTCCAGATGTCTTGAAGTCATTGTCCTTGCCGTCACAGGGCTCGAATAGGCATTTCTTCCTTGACATGTCAATCTGAAATGAACAAAAGAAGAATGCACTATTTGTATCCTCCGTCTCTGCACTACCACACACTCTACATTACAGAGCAATATGGATACATTGCCAGGATGTACATTTTGGACGGGCTGTTCACTATTCCAATGAAAACATGTATTTCCCATGTTATTGGTATCCTACATGAACTTGACTGGTATTTGCATTACCTTTTGGGTCTCTTTCTCTGCCTCAGTGCCTCAGATCTTCTATCACACAATTCTACATTAAGGAGAGCAAAAGTACCATATGAATACTCTATACAATATTTAGAATCAAACTTGATGCTTCTCTGTGTGACGAGGGATAGAGCCTGGTGACGCGAGGCTAGGTAATAACAGGTAATAATCACACTCATGTCATGACATACATTGCTAACATAGCTAAGCTATGCTTGCATTAACATTAGTTACCGTCAGATGGCTAACGTTAACCCTAAGAGCTAGCTTACTACAGCTTGTGATCATATTATATTCAGTGTTTGTTATTGGATAGTAATAAAACCACAGTTTGTGTATCTGTTTATATTTTCTCAACTTACTTGCATTGAAACAACAATCCTTGAAAATCAGGGGTCTGTATTTGCTGCAGCTGCAGTTGCTCGTTGCCATAGTAGGAATGAGATCACGGTGCAAAGTAGCCACTACTCACTTGGAAGTTTTGCGTTAACGATTAGCGCACTGAAGTCTCAGTCAAGGCTAGGAACTGGGGTTCTGTGGACATTTTATAAGGTAACAGTCACAGTCATTCTGCAATCTGTTAAATAAAGTTTTCATTCATTCACATACAAAAATCCAATAGAAAAGTTTCTAGTTGTGGCAGCAAACTGCTACGCTGCCACGTGGACTCATGGCAGAGCTCAACTGCAGCAGTTACCCCAGTAACCAAGCATAAGGACCTAGAGTACCCCATTAGGCGCTCTACAAATTAAAGTTATTATTATTATTATCATTCTGTTTACAATTGAACATTCCATGAAAATTATCTATAAATTCAGCATCTTCTGAAACATTTATAAACAGAAAATTCATAAAAAAATTGCACCAAAATGAGTAGAAATTTGTTAAATTCCAGTAAATATTGCAATTTTGAAACCTTTTTCTTCTCTTAAGTATCATAAATGGATTCTGAAGGATTCAGCATCCTGAATAACCCCCAAAACAACTCCAACATTGTTAAAATTGATCAAGTAGTTTCTGAGATTCGTCCATTTAGGCAATTATGCAAATGTGGGCTAATTATGCAAATAAAAGAAGTTGCCCAACATTTACAACTTAGCATCCGGCAATTTCTGAGTGCTGGGGACCCGTACTATCCATATCCATCATAAAACTTTGGTGGTTCCGAAATTTACGGGTTCACAATGGGGCTCTATGGGATGGCAAATAGACTAATTAGAAGAATTGGAATTTCTTTGTTGTCATTGTATTACACAACGAAATCTAGGTGCACTGCCTGAGCGGAGGTTTCAAATATACAAAATATACTAGGACAGTAGCAAAATAACAAAATACCCAAGAACAAATAGCAATTCTCATGTCTTAATTCCTTATTTTATTATTATTCCTTATTCCTTATTTATTTATATATTTTCTTTTAGGATCTCTGTTAAACAGTACTGTATATTTGTATATCTTGTATGTCATAAATGTAACAGTACTGTATATCTGTATGTCATAATTGTCATGATATACATCTGTATCTGTGTTGTGTATGTCATAAATGTCCTTATGAATTGAAAATGGGGGACCCTGATGTAAACAAGGCGAAAGTCTTTCTCTGGTCTGCATGTGTATTGAGCCATACTGTATTGCACCCATTCTGCAATCTGTTAATAACATTTTCAATCAATCAATATTGCGTTCCCTCACAGAGAGAGGCCCAGCGCTGGCCGCCGCCTGGCCCAGGAGGTCTGAGGGGAGGAGTCCCAGACGACGTACTCTCAGACGGCAGCCTAACTCCCTGGACTCTGTGGAATCCTGCTCCACCATGTCCTCCTCCTTCTCCCCATCGTCCCACTTCCATCCATCCTCCTCTTCCTCCTCCGCCGCCACCTGCCGCTTTCGCTTCCGCTCCAAGTCTCCCTCCTCTGGCTCGAGTCCCCCTCAGCCCGAGGCCCTGCATCTGTCCCAGCCCCCTCGGAGCCTAGACAGCCTAGACTGTAGCCCCACAGCGGAGCATGGTGAGGGGGGATTCGAGGAAAGGCCCCAGTTTACCAGCCGAGGCACTTTCAATCCAGAGAAGGGTAAACAGAAACTGAGGGGGGCCAAGCACTCGACGGCGAGGAACCCCAGAGACGGCGGTGGCCACAGCAGGGATCCACCAGACATACCCCAGCAGCTTGTATTGTACGGCAGCAATGAGTTCATGGTATGAAGGACACTGGGGACACCAAAGCACTCATTATCCAGCTCCCTAGCAGACACCCATGCCCTCTGAGAGAGGTATTAGATAGCAGGCAATAGCCCCTACTCAAGCACTCCTCCATAGCCTTTCTTTGTTGAAGTCTGCAGAAAATCGTCCCCAAGTGCCATGTACAGTGTTTCCACCTCCAGAGACAGGAGAGGGGGAGGAGTTTGGCAGTGGGACGGGAACCAGTAGAAGGGCTCATGTCTTGTGGCCTTAACTGCCACCCATGCTCTCAGTGCCTCAACAGCTTGCAACCTCAGCGCCATGGGAGGATGCGTTAAGCAGGAGGAAAGAGAAAAGGGAATGTCGGGATATGCAGAAGACCACTCTGCATCAGGGAACGTTCCAGAGCTGAATTTCCAGAGCTGAAAGCAGAAGTTGTGTGCTAGACTGAACAAGTGAGCAACTGAGCTGTTGGCAGTGCAGTCTCCATGAACTTTAAAAGAGCTCTCAATCATTAGCTGCTTTAAAAGTTTACAGTTCATAACAATCTGTGTAAGCAGTGGTTGCTCTATTATTACAAATGTATTTTTCCCTTACGCCTATTTAATAAATTTTTATTTCATGGAAAGTATAAATCTATATATAACTATATTATACAGGTATAAATACTGTACAAAGCCGGAACACCAGTAACTGCTGGGTAGTTGAAGTCAAATATTTATCTTTTGCTTGAGTATCTTGGAGAGGGATATATGGAATCGGGCAACAGCGGAGTTTTTCAAAGTGTGTGTGGTGGTTGTGTGTGCGTGCGCTCATGCGTGACTGTACAGTATGTGTGCGTGAGAAAACCACTTCATTTGTTTTAAAGTTTGTGCTGCTTTTTTCCTCCTCTGAGGGAAATACCGCCATCAAAGGGACCAAGTCAGCTGGTGTGTAGTCCAGCCAAGGGGATCCCAGCTCTCTAGAGAATGTCTCATGTGTATAAAATCACTGCATTCACTGCTTCACAGCCATACAGTTGTATTGTACAGGACAGTATGTATAGTGGACAAAATGCCATTCTTCTCTCTCTGAAACTTGTTATTGTTAATCCCCCAACTCCCCATCTTTCAGTGTTGGCTCAATAGCAACCAATCAAGAACATCAAATTGTCTTGTCTTTTTGTCATTATTCATGTATTTTGTCACCTGTTAACTCATTCAGGGCCAACAGCGCCCTCTGCTGATGGCCCTTCGGTGCCAACGCTTTATCCAATGGAGAATAGGACTTATTTGCGAGTGCATAAAACATATCAAATATAATAGCAATAGATCTAAATAACACATTGATCGTCAATTAGTTGCTTCCAGTCAACATGCACGAAACAGATAATGTTTTCATACATACATTTCCATTTTATACCGTGATGAATATCGATATATTTCTACGGCGTTCTGTCTCATCTCAATAAACTCCAGCAAATCAAGCTTAAATGTATTTCCTTAGAAAGCGTGCCATTGTCGCTTGATTTATGAATCGTTTTCAAATAAACGCTAGATTATCGATAGTATGTGTCCTCATGCATGAAGAGAAGCGGGTCTGAAAAATAGTTTCTCCGTACTTTGGTCGGCGCGAACCTCACACACACACGCTCAGATGGCGGAGAAAGGAACATCTGATTACCCCAAGATTCGTAACATAAAGGCCTTACCTCACATCTGATGTCATGCAAAAAGATTAATCCAATTCCTGATCGCCATTCCAAATATCGATTGCGTCCATTGATCCAACGTTATAGTCCAAAACACATAATCCACGCTGGTCCCAATCCCCCCAGTCAATGCAATAGTATCCAGCTGCATGCCTGAGAAGTAAAACCTGGACCGGACTTATTTTTTTGATGCACAGTCCCAGCCAATGCAATCCAATGATGTGCAATACCATCCGGGAGATGATAGGCGGCGGTATTTGCCCTTTGCGAGCTCAGACCCATTCCCAATGATAACGTCAGGCTGGATCGATGAAAAATGGATGGATATCGCTAATAAAATAAATATGGATTAAAACCCGAGATTTCTCGGGTTTGGCACCCAGAGCATGGCGTGTTAACCCGGAATATCTCGGATTTGGCCTCCTGTGAGTTAATGGTTGTTTTTCATATTGTTAGTCATTTACTCTTAACTCATTGACTGCCACGCTGTTTTTCCATCTTTACTCCCTGGCGCCAGCGTTATTGACCATTTTCACGATGTTTGCGGACCCATCGTATATTCTATATTATAGCTATGGAGACAATAGTATGGCTCATTTGACAGGCACTATTTATAGTCCAACATGGACAAACCAGTTCATTTCTACATACTTTCGTTTGTGCGCTATTCCACGCTAAACATTGCCCCGTTTCAAAATAATCCAGTCTCATTTTCTAGATTGTGAGATATGACGTGTTATATGGATATGCGCAACTCGTTCTGGTTGCTCGCCTGAAACCTATATTATTTCCAACTGTATATACCATATAGATGTTTCCCATCACAAAGTCATCATGGGGGGGGGGGGTCGTTTTACGAAGTTGTGATCGTTACCAAAAGCATGTTTTAGGTTCGGTAAAATAGACCTTACCGTTGTCAGAAGGTACTCCAAAATTTATAATCCCAGTAGTTCCATCGCGATCGCCATTACTTGTGTGCATTGGGCCTGGCTAGAATACGGGAAAACAATAGGTTTCAGGCGAGCAAATCGGCGACGGGTGGCTGTGTGCTGATTCACTTTGGCGGGGAGGGGATTCCTGCAGCCCGAGGCACAGAGGCACTGAAAGACAACTGAGAGACCCAGTTCAAAAGGTAGGTGATACTGCCACCTGCTGAGATTCAATCGTCATTGCAATTATAACGTAGGCAGCGGTGCCAGGGAGACACAGGCAGGTCCGCGCAAGTGTTTAGAATGGGAAAATCGGGGAAAAAAGGTATCTAAACCCGAACTATCTTGGGTTTCGCGCTCAGCGCTTGGATTTGAAACCCGAGAAAGTTCGGGTTTGGCGCAGAATGAGTTAATGGTTGGCTTTGAAAAGCGAGAAATCTCGTTTTTGGCGTTCAATGAGTTAATGTCAATCAATTGTATTTCAAATTTTCAATTGCTTAGTGATGATGGCAAACTGCCATATTAACACATTTGTAACGGCCAAACTGGGACGTGGCCAGGTTAGAAGATGTGGACCCAAGTGCAGACAGATGGGCAGCATGCAGATAATGAGTGAAACCTAACAACGGGTGTATTTCATGTCGGCCAGGCAGGCAGGCAAAGAACTACCATAAAGCAGCGGTTAGAACCAACAGGAAAAGACTAACTGAGGGGAACACACATAAATACACAAGGGTGTGATTGACGGCAGCTGGGGATGATGGCACAGGACTGCACGTGGGAAAAACACAAGGACATCTGCATGACCTGGGTAAAAACACGAGAGTAGAGGAGGAGACACTTGGGAGAAGGGGTTATGGTAAATGGTGCATTTATATAGTGCTTTTATCCAAAGCGCTTTACAATTTTTGTTCCTCACATTCACACATCGATGGCGGAGGCAACCATGCAAGGTGCCAACCTGCACATCGGGAGCAATTAGGGGTTAAGTGTATTGCTCAAGGACACTTTGACATGCTGCCCAGGAGGAGCGGAAATCGATCCGGGAATGACTGGAGCTGGCAGCATAACAACATTAGAGAAACATGTCAACATTATGGCAAATGCGCTTAATGTCTTCCCCAGATTCAGACAAGATGGATGCCAATTTCCTCTCTGCGTGTTTGGTAGAAAGCTATCTGGCTTAGCCAAGTATCACTGCAAAAAATTCGACTCAACATTATGATTTGGTATGACTAGTATCTACAGCCACACCACACAATATCGTTGTGCATCTGAATGTCTTTGTATAGGCTACGGCATCACTTAGCCTACTGTACCATTCATAGGTAGGGCAGACATGCAGCTGTGCTACACTAACCTCATTAAGTTTGGGTTGTAGGAGTTCCAATTGACAATTTCCAAGAGTATCCCAGTTCTGTGTGGGAAAGAAAAAAATTAACATGCCAACATTATGGAAAATGCACTTACTGTCTTCTCCAGAGTCGGACAAGAAGATGGATACCAATTTCCTCTGTGTTCAGCAGAAAGCTAAGAAAAACACATTTTCCTGCTGTGTGGTCACGCTAAATATCTTCCATCTTTTTATTCATGAGGCCTTGCTTCTCTCTTGAAGACCCATTTGAGCACTGAGCAGAGAAGACTGGGATGATCAACCAGCAATAACCTAAACCCATTTGTACATAAATGAAACCCCTCTGAGAATTGAACTGGGGCTATTTTCCTTTTATAAGAGCAATAAAGTAGGATATGGGTTGACTGAAAATGAATACCTACTTGAAAGCTGGCAGAAGAAGTATACAATTCCTTTAGTAGAAATGGCTTTACTATTTATACTAGCAGCTCTAGTAAAATACCTCCATTGAAATTCCTTTATTAAAAATAGTTAACTTAAGAGTAGGAATTTTTTTCAGAAATACAGTAGAGTAAAAGTATAAAGTTATGTAAAATGTAAATACTAGAATCCCAAAATAGTATTTAGTAAAGATAGTAGAATCCCAAAACTGTACAGTAAGCAAATTGACAAGAGGTGGGACCAAGTCATTGTTTTTCAAGTCCCAAGTACGTTTCAAGTCTTTATAGCCAACAGTAATAGAATAGAATAGACTTTTAATTGTCATTGCACAGTATACAACTAAATTTCAGGGGAGCTCCCACAGACCGTAGTACATATATACATACATGAACACAAAACACATATAACACTGTACATAACAGAATATTTTAAATAATAAAGTGCATGATGGGTGGTAATCAGAGATTATCAAGTGCAGTGGTAAGTGCATGGTGCACGTGAGGGGACAGTCGATGAGTATTTAACAGTCTGACTGCTTGGGGGGAAAAAGCTGTTCTTAAATCTTGTACTCTTGGCATGTATGGACCGGTATCTCCTCCCTGAGGGAAGGAGCTGAAAGAGGTGATGTGCTGGGTGAGACTGGTCCTTGATGATACATTTGGAGCGGTGGAGGCAGCGGGAGGTGAAGACGGAGGTAATGTTTGGTAGAGGAGTCCCGACAATCCTGCCTGCCGCCTTCACCACCCTCTGTAGAGCCTCTTGCTCTGCCTTTGTGCAGCTGGAGAACCACACAGACACACCGTAGGTCAGCACACTCTCAACCGCACAATGGTAAAGGTTGACAAGGAGATTTCGTGGCAGGCCAGCCTGCTTCAGCTTCCTTAGATAGTATAGGCGTTGCTGGGCTACGCCGATCGCCTATTGCTTATTAACAGCGGAGCAGTGCTGCCGTTGCTTCCGCGTTTTCCCTGATTGGCTGCGACACGCCGCGCGGCAACCGCAGAGCGGCAGAGCGGAGCGCCAGAGCTTGCGGCATTATGTAGCCCTAATCCGCCATGATTTTCATTCGAAGCTCAGCTCACCTGGCAGCGCAGCGGTCCTGCGGTCCGTTGGTGACTAGTTTGAATCCCATCAATTTTTTTTTTAACGTGTATTCTTTCGCCGGTTAGGCATGGTTAAGGTTAAGGTTAGGCATTGTTTCGGAGTTGGTTAAGGTTAGAACGGTTAAGTTTAGGCGCTGTTAAGGAGCTGGTTAAGGTTAGAGTTTGTCTTAGAGAATGGCAATATTCTTTCTATGGTTAAGGTTAGGTGTAACTGAGGGGTACAATTCCCTGACTGTATTAATCAAGTATTGGTATCATTAAACCACTACCGTTTTATGTACATTACTGGCCGTACCGTACACAGGTATATCAGATGAGAACTTCTCCACAATAACACGGTTTCCACACAAATACTTGTTTAGAATATTTATTACATCAAAGGTGGGATATTACATTACTTGAATGCGCTTATAAGGCAAATCGAATGTGCATAGGCAAATCAATAATGAATATTAGGAATTATCTCTAGTACTCTGGGGAGATAGCTGGAGATACTTGAAGGGGGGTACTACCGGTTGTAAGCCAGCAGGGGGAGGCAATGCTCTATGCAAGTCAATGGTTCCACAGAGGCGATATCACCCCTGTGTCAGCGGGGAAAGCAGCAGCTGTGATCCCAGGGTGCGCGTCGCACAGGTGAAGCCGTGGAGTCTCTGCTCCGACAGAGACGGGCTCGAGTGATGTCCTCACAGGCATATGTAGATCCCACAGCAGTGGGCAGGGTGTCCGCGGGACCTTAAAAAGTCTTAAAAGGTCTTAAATTCAACTATCAACTATTAAGGCCTTAATTTGTCTTAAAATGCCTTAAATCCGACTTTCGGAGGTCTTAAAAACATGCCATGTCATCTTATGTTTCATTGTGAAATCTGGGGGGAAACTATTAACGGGAGATATTAAGTCAGGCTTTTTTTTTTCTTTCACGCAAACGGTACGCAGTGGGGCGGAACCAATTTATGGTCCTTAATGTGTGTCGCCGTCGGGAGCTATTTCAGAACACCGGAGCATAGGTAACACGTTATTCAAGCCGTAGCGATAACGCTGACGTTTAGTTTAGTTTAATTGATTTGTATTTATTTGCACTCGTTAATTTAACATGGGAAAGTGCAAATGTAATGAGAACTGGCTCGAAAACCCTCTGTTTGCACCGTGGTTGGACTCCCAGTGAAAGACATGTACGAGGCCCGCTGCAAACTCTTCAAAAAGGATTTTAAACTGGGAACGATGGGAATAAAAGCAGTCGAGTCACATGCACAGCGCTAAGCATGTTACCTCTACAAAAACCCGCCTGCAGACAACTTCAATATCAAATTTATTTTCGACGCCGACACCGTACACATCAACTGCTCAGGGACAGGTAGGTCTACCACCAATTACATCTGCACCTGTCCGGGTAACGTTCGGCTCCACGCCAACCCTTGAAGCTGAGGTACTGTGGGTTCTAAATACGGTCGCAAAGCATCAGTCCTACAATGGAAATGAGGGACTAGGAGAGGTGTTTCAAGCGATGTTCCCTGACTCTGTTAGGATCTATGGGTAACAGTACTGTATATTTGCATATCATGTATGTCACAAATGTAATGGTAATATATACCTGTATGTCATGTATATCCCTATGCCATAAATGTCATGTATGTTGTGCATGTCATAAATGTCACTATGAATTGAAAATGGGGGACCCTGATGTAAACAAGACAAACGTCTTTCTCTGGTCTGCATCCCCTTATTATTGTGTGTATTGAGCTGTACTGTATTGTACCCATTCTGAAATCTGTTAAATAAAGTATTCATTCAACCAAACTACAAAAACAAAACAACTGGATGAATGAAAACTTTATTTAACAGATTGCAGAATGTGTACAATACAGTACAGCTCAATACACACAATAATAAGGGGATGCAGACCAGAGAAAGACGTTTGTCTTGTTTACATCAGGGTCCCCCATTTTCAATTCATATTGACATACACAACATAGAATAGATAGAATAGAAATACTTTTATTATCCCGTGGGAAATTTTGACACTGCAAATCGCTCAACATTTAAACATTTAGACAGGACAGGTCACGAATTAGAATAATAACACAAATCAATCAAGTTGCCTAGGATAAGGTAGAGTAAAATAGAATAAAAATGAAATAAAATATACAGAAATAAATACAGTAAAAACATACATGACATCATGACATTTATGGCATAGGGACATACATGACATACAGGTATATACTGTAGTACTGTTACATTTGTGACATATACGATATGCAAATAATATACAGTACTGTTACCCAGAGATCATAACAGAAAATATTATATATATATGATGGGGATGAGACTGTACATTAGGGGGGGGGGGGGGGTTGGACATTTACAGTGGCCAGTTTCGAATTGCAGCCTCCCGTAGGTGCTCTTTAAGAGCGGTTTTGAATGTGGGCAGGGGTAAAGTGGGTTTTAGGAGTGAGGTTAAGCAGTAGTCTGACCAGTTTGTTTTGTGATGTTTGTAATCTTGTTTTTAGTGCCTTTGAGGTGCTTTGGTACCATGAGGTGCAGGCATAGTCGTAGTACCCTTGAATGAGTGTACTGAGAGTACCCATGATTTTTGCCATTTTGTTATCGTGAAATTGGTATTAAATTTAATTCTGAGTGGCATTAAAAAGTCTTAAAAAGCCTTAAATCTGACTGGGCTAAACCTGCAGATACCCTGAGTGGGTGTAGACGGTTCTCTGCTCCAGCAGCTTGGTGAAGAATGAAGAATAATAATAGTAATCCTGCCGGAAAGTGGCTCTGCAATCACCGGTGTAGGTATCCTCCGTGGTGCGCGGTGGTTCACAATTGAACTTGACGTTACTATCCTATTAGCACGCGGCAATAAGTGCTCTATGTAGACACACAATTACCCACTTCACGTGGTCTTTGACTTGTAATGAAGGCTTTTACTAGCAAATAGCGAACGATACGTTGAACAAACGTAGTAGGATAAACACGACTCTATTTGAGGCAATACGAGCCCTGCTGTACCGCACGTTGCGTAGTGGGTAAGGCTTTACTTGGTAACTGAACTGAACAAGACTGAACTCCAACTCGAACTGAAAGGGAACTGAAAAGGAAGTTCTGTATTCGCCGCGCCATATTTATATGTACGGTGGACAAATAGTGCCGCTCTGCTTTCGGTAGCCGTATTCCTGCGCGGAGCTGGGGCTAGTAAGGGCATGTCTCGTCGGTAGCTTTCAAGTCGGCTCTAGGGGGTAAGTCACTGGCGCTGGTGGGCGCTGCCCCAATAGGAGAATGAAATATTATGGGCTGTAGGCTACTAGGTTAAAGGGACATTCCGTGTATATGTACAAAGAATATACAAGGGATATCAAACGATATACAAATATTATGCAATATATATCAATCAATAAATATATATATTCGGTTTAATCTGACCCTTTGTAACATTAGGCATGGTTAAGGTTAGGCATTGTTTCGGAGTTGGTTAAGGTTAGAACGGTTAAGTTTAGGCGCTGTTAAGGAGCTGGTTAAGGTTAGCGTTTGTCTTAGAGAATGGCAATAGACAGCCTATTTCCGCACTGCCGCTCTCTCGCGCTGCCGCGGTCACATGGTCACATTGTCACATTCTTGCACTGCTCCGCTGTTAAAAAGCAACACGCCGATCGCTTATCAGGTGTTGGTGCTCCAGGACAGGGTCTCACTCACACTGAGACCCAGGAACTTGAACTCAGTGACCCTCTCCACTACCTCGTTGTTGATGAGCAGAGGGGAGTGGTCAGGCCTTGATCTTCTAAAATCCACTATGATCTCTCTTGTTTTCTTTATATTGAGCGCCAGGTTGTAAGTTATCAGTGTATTACTTTTTGATGATTCTACACTTACACACAACTTCCCTCTGATTGCACAACTTGATTGGGCCAAAGTGGAACTGTAATCATGGAAATGAAGGTCCGCGGCCATGTGACCGCGGCAGCGCGAGAGAGCGGCAGTGCGGAAATAGGCTGCATTCTATTGCCATGCTCTGCGACAAACTCTAACCTTAACCAACTCCGAAACAATGCCTAAACTTAACCCTAACCTTAACCAACTCCGAAACAATGCCTAAACTTAACCCTAACCTTAACCAACTCCGAAACAATGCCTAAACTTAACCATAACCTTAACCAACCCCGAAAGAATATTGCCATGCTCTAAGACAAACTCTAACCTTAAAGGATAACTCCACTATTTTGGGAAATTAGCTTATTTAACATCTTCCCTGGAGTTAGCCAAGAAGATGCATACCTTTTTTGTCTCTGTGCGTGCATTTTAGCTTTGGGAATAGATGCTCCGTTAGCATAGCTTAGCTTCATCACTGGAAGTGAGGCAGGACAGTAGCCTTACAGTGTATTGCAAGGTCTGACATTGACCAAACTTGATATGCATGACCTTGGTGGGCTCTAGGTCAACTCCTGAAAAGGGGGTCAATGTCAGACCTTGCAATCAAAAGTTAGGGGCGCACTGAAATTATGGCAAGGGTTATTAGCCCCCTAACTTTTGATTGCAAAGTCTGACATTGACCCCCTTTTCAGGAGTTGACCTAGAGCCCACCAAGGTCATGCATATCAAGTTTGGTCAATGTCAGACCTTGCAATACACTGTAAGGCACTGTAAGGCTACTGTCCTGCCTCACTTCCAGTGATGAAGCTAAGCTATGCTAACGGAGCATCTATTCCCAAAGCTAAAATGCACGCACAGAGACAAAAAAGGTATGCATCTTCTTGTCTAACTCCAGGGAAGATGTTAAATAAGCTAATTTCCCAAAATAGTGGAGTTATCCTTTAACCAACTCCGAAACAATGCCTAAACGTAACCCTTCTAACCTTAACCAACTCCGAAACAATGCCTAAACTTAACCCTAACTGTTACAAAGGATCAGATTAAACCGAATATATATATTTATTTATTGATATATATTGCATAGTATTTGTATATCGTTTGATATCCCCTGTATATTCCTTGTACATATACACGGAATATCCCTTTAGCCCAGACCATAATAGTTCATTCTCCTATTGGACAGCGGTCCACCGGCGCCAGGGACCGGCCTCTGGAGCCAGGTTCAAAGCCACCGTCAAGATGTGTCTGGACATGCCCGGCCTTGCCCAGGGATACGCGACAGAAATGAGAGTGGAACTAGTTTGTTCACCGTGCGTATAAATACGGCGCAGGTGAATATAGAAGCCCCTTACCCCCTTACCCTTCGTCCTTAGTATGTTACCGATAAGTTGAAGCCTCACCCACGATACAACGTGCGGTGAAGTATGGCCTGTTTGGCCCAGAATAGAGCATTGAGACCGTGTGCGAATTAGTAACTGAATTGTCAGAGTTTGGCGCTATACCGTCGAGTGCGACATATTTCTATTAAGTCATTAATAGTCTATTTGTGTATAGTGTATCGTGCGGTTAAAGTTCTACAGTGACCAGCATCTCCAATGCTTCCTCGTATTAGCTAGAGTTCTTATCCAGGCTGGGCTGACCACATGGCGCTTTCACCCGAGGAGACCTAGACGAGAACCGTATGGACATGTACACTGGATTAATCTACCCGACGACTACATAGCCCTTTGCGGCTGGAATATATTTGCTTTGGTCCTGTGATTTATGGAGCGGATAATCGCCGACGCCTGCACGTGTTGGATTTACCCCGCGAGGAGTCAAGTCGAGTCGGCGCCTCAGACAGCCTGAGGCCGACTAGCTTTCTTCACTGTGGAGCTACAGTCTACAAGAGAACCAAGCTGTATTCGTCTGTGGATCAAGAGGCTACTGCACCGGCTTCTGTACCTGAAGTCTCCTTAGTCATCGTTGACCAGACGTCCTACTACCGACAGATCTTCTACCCCCCCCGCTGGCTTACAACCAGGGGAACCCCTTCCAGTATCTCCCGCTATATTACTAGTGTACCATAGATATAATTCCCTAAGATTCAGGTTGTATAATTACCTCCTGCGTAACCAGAGAATGGACATTCATTATTGATTTGCCTACGCATATTCCTTTGCCTTACAAGTGCATTCAAAGAATAATGTAAAGTATCCTATGTACCTTTTGCTCCATTAAATACTTGATTATACCTTTGACTGGAACCGATTTCATTGTGGGAAGTGTTCATCATATTCATATATCGTGTACTGTATGGCCAGTAATTAAAGTACATAAAGCGGTAGTGGTTTAATGATACCATACTTATCAATACAGTCAGGGAATTGTACCCCTCAGTTACACTAACCTTAACCAACTCCGAAACAATGCCTAAACTTAACCGGCGAAAGAATGCAAGTTAAAAAAAAAAAAAAAAAATTGAAGGGATTCAAACTTGTCACCAGCGCACAGCAGGATCCACAGCAAGGCGGCGAACCAGTTGAGCTAACCATCGATGTTAAAAGAGGGGGAATTACGGCTGCATAATGCCGCTGCAGAGCGGAGCTGCCGCTGCCGCGGGGGCGTGGCTAGACGCAAGTTGGTTCAATAGGGGGTATCTGCAGCGCCGCAGAGCCAGTCTGGACGGGTATAAATGGTCTGGAGAAGTATAAGTGGTCTGGACAAGTAGTTGCGAATGGGGGGGGGGGGGGGGGGGGGGTTTAGGTACATTATACAGAGGGTTCGTCTCGTTTACATAGGTACATTATACAGACAGTAATGTTACATCTAGACATGTAATAATAGAGTAAACTTGTACCCATACAGTGTTACATCTAGACATACCAGATCTAGTAATAATAGAGTAAACTTAACTTTCGTCTCAGTAACAATGTTCATAAAGTGTTGAGTGCTACAGTGTAGGTTCGTTTATTAGGACAATTCCACCATTGTGGGGCAAGGACTAAGAATAGGCGACTTCTCTTTGATGACCCTCCCGGAGCTTGGATAGGAGTAGGAATAAACTGTACATATACAGCACTGTTTGAACGTGGCACACAACATACTTCACATGTCATTTCTCTTTTTTGTTATTCCCACCATTGTGGGGGCAAGGACTAAGAATAGGCGACTTCTCTTTGATGACCCGACTTCTCTTTGATGACCCTCCCGGAGCTTGGATAGGAGTAGGAATAAACTGTACATATAGAGCACTGTTTGAAACCTGGCACACAACATACTTCACATGTCATTTTTCTTTTTGTGGGAGACGAAGATGATGAGTACCCCCAGGTCTTCTCCTCAGACATAAAATCAGTTTTTCAATACAAGTACGACTCAAGACACAGAACATTAGTATGCAAAATAAAAAATGAACACAGATTTTGAGTGTGAATGAAAACTTTATTGCAACAAGATTGCAGAATGGGTACAATACAGTACGGCTCAATACACACAATTGTTAAGGGGATGCAGACCAGAGAAAGAAGTTTTGTCTTGTCTTCTCGTACTGAAAACGTGACTGTTAGCACAGAGACGGCTGCAGTTACACACAGGACCCTCACAACAATCGCAACAAGGGCGACAGACGCGCTAGCTGTCTCGTAACATGGCGTCAGCGGTCTGGGCGACACAACATGACCTGCCCCCATCCCTATATTTAGTAAAGATAGCAGAGAGAGAGAAAGAGAGAGCCAGTTAGCTAATTAAATTCAATTGCACAGGTGGTCTGTGGTGGCCTTGATAAGCAAACCTAATGTCCAAAATAGCGAAATAGGTACCTACATTTTTACATATTTAGTAAATATAGCAGTCCTATACACACCATGCACTTGCAAGTTTATATTTAGTAAAGATAGCAGTCCTACTACACCATGTACTTGCACGTTTATATTTAGTAAAGATAGCAGAGAGAGCAGAGAGAGAAAGAGAGAGCCAGTTAGCTAATTAAATTAAATTGCACAGGTGGTCTGTGGTGGCCTTGATAAGCAAACCTAATGTCCAAAATAGCGAAATAGGTACTTACATTTTTACATATTTAGTAAATATAGCAGTCCTATACACACCATGCACTGACTTGCAAGTTTATATTTAGTAAAGATAGCAGTCCTACTACACCATGTACTTGCACGTTTATATTTAGTAAAGATAGCAGAGAGCAGAGAGAGAAAGAGAGAGCCAGTTAGCTAATTAAATTCAATTGCACAGGTGGTCTGTGGTGGCCTTGATAAGCAAACCTAATGTCCAAAATAGCGAAATAGGTACTTACATTTTTACTGAAAGACATCTTGTTCTGCCTGCGCAGTGCGCGCACACCACACTGTGAAAGAGTTCGTCTTCTTCTTCTTGTTGTGATGTGAGAAAGAGTTCGAAAAAAATGGACTCTTTATACTCTCACGTGCTCTAGTCCACACGCATGCGCATACACATTGCGCCCCGCCCTCCCGCCCGCCCTCCCCCCCCCCCCCCCCCCCCCCCCCCCATTCGCAACTACTTGTCCAGACCACTTATACTTCTCCAGACCATTTATACCCGTCCAGACTGGCTCTGCGGCGCTGCAGATACCCCCTACTCAGTTGGTTACCTAAAATGATTAAGCGTCCTGCTATGACGCGGCGCGTGTCCGAGTGTGTCTCTGTGTGTGTGTGTGTGTTACCAGGAACAAGGGGCAAAGCAGCCTGCGATTCTCGACCAATAAAAAGTGTTTAGGGGCGGGACTCTGACGCGTAATCGCTCAACTAGAGACACAGCGAGCGAATAGGCGTGTTCGAGATGGATTTCGGTTCGCCTCGAAAGTAGACAAGAGTAGCCGAGTGCAGCCGGGGGAGGAGTCAGAACGTCGGACACTTCAGATTTCACGAGAGCCTGAATGAATGAATGAATGAAAACTTTATTTAACAGATTGCAGAATGGGTACAATACAGTACGGCTCAATACATACAATTGTTAAGGGGATGCAGACCTGAGAAAGACGTTTGTCTTGTTTCCATCAGGGTCCCCCATTTTCAATTCATATAGACATATATGACATACATGACATACAGATAGTCAGTACTGCTACATCTATACATTTATGACATACCAGATTTGCAAATACAGTACTGTTTGTGATACAGAAGGAGTCAAGAAAAGGGAGTATATACATTTGACGTAGAAACTGTACATTGGAGGTTGGGTGGGGGGGGTTGGGTACATTGGGATATTGACAACCATACTGGGTAATTTACATTGGAGGTGGTTGGGGGGGGGGGGGGGGGGGGGCGGGGGGCACACTGTATAAACAAGTAACACTGTACATTGAGGGGGGGGGGGAGGAGACACTGTACAAATAAACACAATTGTACATTGAACTATTGACAAAACCATACTAGGTAAATGACTGTACATTGGAGGGGGTTGGAATGATTGGGTTAGGATATTTACAGGGGCCAGTGTTGAATTGCAGTCTCCCGTAGGTGTCCCTTGAGAGAGGTTTTGAAAGTGGGTAGTGATCCACATTCCTTTACAGCTTTGGGTAGGGCGTTCCACATTGATGTGGCATAATTGCGAAACGTGTTTAGTCCCTTATTTGAGCCGAATCTGGGTTTGACATGATTTGTGGAGCTCCCTCTGGTGTTGTGATCGTGGTATTCACTGACCTTTGGGAAGTATTTTGACATGTACATGGGTACCTTGGTCGTGTAGTGTATCTTGTAGACCAGGCCCATTGCAAGTTGTTGTACTCTGTCGTCTACTCTAAGCCATCCTAGGTTGTCGAAGTGGGCAGGGGTGAGGTGGGTTCTAGGAGTAAGGTCAAGCAGTAGTCTGACCAGTTTGTTTTGAGATGTTTGTAATTTTGTTTTTAGCGCCTTTGAGGTGCTTTGGTACCTCAAAGGCGTCTAGTCTCGTCTAGTCTCGCATGGCAGATACGCTTTCACGTCACCACACACACACATTACACACCTGTCCAGCTCATTATAATGCGATGGCCGTGTGCAAAATTAGATCCGATTCAAATGTACAGCACACCATATACTGCTATAGTGGAATATACTATTCATATACCATAATGTATACCATCTTGTTGCGCGCTCCTGGCCGCACGCACACACAACACACTGCTGAATAATTCTGTTTTGCATCAATATATATGTATACTGTGTATATTGAGGCAAAACAGAATTATATATACAGTATTGAGGCAAAACAGACGACACATGTGTGTATGTTGTGTGTCTTACAGCTTGAAGTTTATCATGATGATAACACATAACATAATAAAGTTTTCAATCAATCAATCAAACGTCTCATAACTCCCTGGCTGTCACGTGGCTGGTGACTGACAACTTTTCTGAGCAGGCACATTTAAAGAAATATAATCTGATTGATTGGGGTAATAAGGGACTTAAAATTTGCCTGTATAGATTATGCATTTAACTTGTCTGCGAGGCTATTGAGCCGTACTGTATTGTACCCATTCTGCAAGCTGTTAATAACGTTTTAAATCAATCAATCAATCAATCAATGCTGTTAGAAAATCAGGATTTCTGCGATCGACACCTGCTGTCTTTTCAGGTGAGGCGGCCGCGCGCAATTATCCTGAGTATCAAGTCTGGTTCGAATTAACGAGACTGAATCAGCGTTCGAGGAACAGGGAAAGCCTGGATTCAAACATCCCGTTAATTGAATCTGGATAATGGGACTTTTGATCGACTTAGTTGAACCAGGTACGGGGAATAGGGCCCAGGTCAGTAATAGGTGGAATTTAATAATGGAAGTTACCCCTGAGGTCAACAATGTAAGAAGAAAAAGCCTGCAAACTGACAAAACAATAGTCCAATGTAAGAACTGGACATTATGCAAATGACTAATATATAATAAACATTCTTAATCAAACTTCAAACTGAACTGAATCTTCAAAAGAAAGAATAAATCAATTTATTGAACATTTAAATATCAATAACTACCGATACATACATACGTTAACCCCTCCAAAAAGGTATTTTTGTAACAAGTCAATATATGTACAGCAACTTTTCTTGAAGCAGATTTTACAGTGCAAAAAAGTATTCCCTCTGGACTGAATAACAAGAACATTAAGTAACAACAAGGGCATATCCTGTGGAAACAGATGTTAGATTAGATAAGATTATAGCCTTATAACAGAGGTTTCTGACAAAACAGCAAGGAGTACAATAAGACAAAATGGGGAACTGAATCTACATTAGGCCTTGTGCAAATGTTCAATAATGTTCTCTACACAAATATTGGTATCTCCGTTTGTAGGCACCGAGGTATCATGTCTTCAAAATACAATGATTCAGATCAAGTAACAAAAACTTCTGAATTTAACAGTCTTGGTATTCACTATTAAATTAAAAGAAATACCCCTACATTCAACATGTCTGCTGTACCATGGCTAAGACTGCAGCATCATGTTTTAATCACCTATACATTAAAAAAAGATTTGTTCTAATGACTTACAATTTACATCGTAATTCCAGGGGCTACCATTGAAACTCGTTCTAACAAATAAGACAAATGTATAAACATATCATGTGTTCCTTCAGCTCATTCCTTGCTCGTGTTGCATTCACTGAAGCAGTACATTTCTAAACCATGTCAAATCATGTCAGCCCTCTTTTCAATAATTTAGACAGCAGCCTCATGGGTAAACAGAATCCTTAATTCTATTACAGTAAAGCTTCATAATGATAAGAAATAATGTAACATTCAGTATTATGGACCTAGGGATGCACCGATACTAGTATTGGATACTGGGCAGACAAGCAGCTCAAACAGGGTATCTGTATATTGGATACTGGGCAGACAAGCAGCTCAAACAGGGTATTTGTACCAGAGAATTCGCCCAGTAATAATATTTGATAACATTTTATATACATACTATATTCAACCCAAGTGAATTGACTTTCTGAAATGCATCCCATATCAAAAGGATAATAGATCTCTCTCTAACAGAGATTATGATTACATAATTGATAATCTCAATAATTATGTCCAATGACCCAAAACAAATGGTCTATCATTCAGCAACAGTAATGGATTGGATCCGTACTTAGCAATTAGTGAAGTGAAGCAATATTGGTGCATCCCTGTTATATACAATGCAACAAAATGTTAAAATGACGCAGCAAATAAATTGTATCAGTTAAACCATTACCATGCCTTCATTTGACCATCTACACCAGTAACCTGATTAAACAGTAACAAAAAGATAAAAACAACTTCATCCCTCCACCCTTCATAAATATCAGATTTGTATCAATATCATCTGAAGACAAAAAAAATTATAATACTACAATCACCCTTCAGACTAACAGTAACTGTTATTGGAGCATATCTAACTGTGATTCTCACTTCTATTGCATTTTCAGCCCCCATCCAGTTTTATAAAGGGTCCTGAACAGATGAGTGGACTGTCAGAATAGGACAAGTTAGTAAAGAGGAACAGCAACATAAAGGTGTTTCATAGTGTGTGTTTGTGAGGAAAAAAACATAAATATGCAGACTGGTTAACTTGGAAAGTTAGAATGAATGCCATAATGGTACCAAACGACACTAGTACATTATGATAAGGACTCCTCGTTCACTTTAGACTGGAAACGTTTAGTTTTTTCAAAAATAAAGTTTACAAGCTCTGTATTTATGATTCTTGTTTTGAGAACGATCAAGACCACCAGTTCATTTTAAACCTGTAACGTTGTCTCTGCAGGAATGCTGACACCTACTGTAATTCTCTTCAATAGCTTCCTTATGGCCACAGACTGAAATAAGTTGTAGAGAAATACTTCCATCTACCATGGCCCTTTCCAGCGGGGTCTTTGATGAGCACCACGTTATGTTTCTGTGAATTACACACAGAATTATGCCAGTGTTTTTGACATGCGTTCCCCAAGTTCTTCTTGCCTTGATACAAACATAAAACAAATAAGAAAATCATAATCATACTTAAACAAGCATGAAACCATGCTTGCTAGCTGCGCGTGTCCAACAAAACAACCCTGCCAGACCATCCGTGAGTTAGTGAGTGAAAAATATCTGGTAATATATACACAAGTGATATTCATATATAAATAAATATATATATTATATAAATCAGGGTGGCCAGATATGAAATTAGGACGTTGCGATTATATTATTATTTTCCGATTCACTACTGCCATAGGCTTCCTGTGTATTTGAAAATGTGTCTTAAACACTAAATATTAAACCCATGGAGGGGTCACCACATCTGAATAAAATGTCACACTGTGTGTCACATGTTTTCTGAACGGTTTTGCCATTGTGATAGTATTTAAGCAAGAGTTAAAGCAAGAGTTCATCTTCTTCCTTTTTCCATATTAAGGCACAAAAAGGAAAATAGCTGGTAAAAGATTATGAAACATCACTTGTGATTTCATGTTTGTATCACAGCGAGAATGACTTGGCAACCATATGTCAAGAATACTGGCATTGTCCTTTAAGGATTCTGTCCGTTAGCTTGCCAGGGCTATTTTACTGCCAGCTCCTTCAGACCCCTCCCCCCAATTCATATGTTGGCTTGTGGGGACAATAATAGCCAAGCCTGAAGAATGCTCATCAAGAGCTGGTGGGCTACAACAATATCCTTCATGCATGACTTATTTTTCCATCGTCTCAATAAATCAAATTCCAAAGTAAAAAAGGAAGCCATTCAACAGTACTGGGATGTGGCCAGACAGGTGTGTGGATGGAAGAACAGACTAGTTGGGAGTGTTAATGATACTGGATCTGGTTATGAGAGCCATGTTTTTCTAGTTCCTCTGGAATGCTTCCTGAGCAGCAGAAGAGACCGCTCCTGCAGCAGCCGTCTGGACGGTCCGGTTGGTCAGGACGCCCTGGGAGAACTCCTGCTGGGCTTTGTTGAAGCTAGCTCCTGTCCTGCGGTACTTAGAGTGCACCTGGATTGGGGGAATAGGGAGAGTTGATTTAACCACCAAGGGCTGCTTCATAACCGACTCATATAACCTACCATCACTTTGAACTCATATTGAATCTTCTCCTTTGAAGTATTTTGAAAAAAACACTAGCTAACCTAATTGAATACTGTTGAACCATTTATTTATGTATTCCTGTTTTGTTGTTGCAGTATGTCCAGACTGATGCCTGTGCAGCCCCCCATACAATTAAAGTATAACATGACCTTTTATGATTAGGACGTAAAAAAGAATAAGCACTGTGTAGCTTACTGTGTGATGCATAGAAGCCTGACTGCCCAATCTGTAGACTGTAACCAATTCAAATGGAAACTTACAGGACAAGTCTTCATGTTCACTTCTTTAAATTAATTTGTAAAACGTTACCATTTTCAGTAGGATGACAGCCAGGACAGCATTAACGGTGAAGAAGCCCGCTACCGCCATCATGATAACAGCCACGGGCAGATGATGGGGGATCATAGTGATGGCGGCGATCCAGCCACTGTCAAGGATACAGACAGAGATGTTACGTGGCATCTCACACTTGCTGAACAGTGTGTACTGTAACACACAATAGCTTTTATATCATATGTAATTAAAAAAATCCAACCAATACACAAAATCTCACCTAACGTTACCAAAATGGAGCAAAGACTCGCAACACACGGCAATGACCAGTGGAGAAGCATAACTGAACATGTGAATTGTAGGACTTTAATTTAGAACTTATAAAACACGAGATACTTGTGCAATGTGCCCTAATGATGGGATAAGCACTCAATGAAGAAACCCACTCCCATTGCCAAAAGAAAGTCTATAAATATGTATACTATGGAACTACTCACTACTTCTCCACACAGACTTTACTTGGGGCGACCCACCCAGGTGAATCTACCAACCAATATATGGTACATTTTCACCCAACTAGGTAGTTTTGGATTGAGCTCGTCATCTCCCAAACATCTACTGACTGACAGTACCTCTCATAATTCACACACAAATAAACAGTCCTGCTTCTGACCCTTGAGTCACCAACAAACCCCCATCACTCAACCCCCAACTGCTGGTGACCACAGCCAGTAAACTGACCATCACTCAACCCCCAAACCCCACCTGCTGGTGACCACAGCAAGAAAACTGACCCCATCACTCAACCCCCAAACCCCACCTGCTGGTGACCACAGCAAGAAAACTGACCCCATCACTCAACCCCCAAACCCCACCACCTGGTGACCACAGCAAGAAAACTGACCCCATCACTCAACCCCCACCTGCTGGTGAACACAGCAAGAAAACTGAACCCATCACTCAACCCCCACCTGCTGGTGAACACAGCAAGAAAACTGAACCCATCACTCAACCCCCACCTGCTGGTGACCACAGCCAGTAAACTGACCCCATCACTCAACCCCCAAACCCCACCTGCTGGTGACCACAGCAAGAAAACTGACCCCATCACTCAACCCCCAAACCCCACCTGCTGGTGACCACAGCAAGAAAACTGACCCCATCACTCAACCCCCAAACCCCACCTGCTGGTGACCACAGCAAGTAAACTGACAATCACTGAACCCCCACCTGCTGGTGACCACAGCCAGTAAACTGACCCCATCACTCAACCCCCAAACCCCACCTGCTGGTGACCACAGCAAGTAAACTGACCATCACTGAACCCCCACCTGCTGGTGACCACAGCAAGTAAACTGACCCCATCACTCAACCCCCACCTGCTGGTGAACACAGCAAGAAAACTGACCCCATCACTCAACCCCCACCTGCTGGTGAACACAGCAAGAAAACTGACCCCATCACTCAACCCCCACCTGCTGGTGAACACAGCAAGAAAACTGACCCCATCACTCAACCCCCACCTGCTGGTGAACACAGCAAGAAAACTGACCCCATCACTCAACCCCCACCTGCTGGTGACCACAGCAAGAAAACTGACCCCATCACTCAACCCCCACCTGCTGGTGACCACAGCAAGTAAACTGACCATCACTGAACCCCCACCTGCTGGTGACCACAGCAAGTAAACTGACCCCATCACTCAACCCCCACCTGCTGGTGACCACAGCAAGTAAACTGACCATCACTGAACCCCCACCTGCTGGTGACCACAGCAAGTAAACTGACCCCATCACTCAACCCCCACCTGCTGGTGACCACAGCAAGAAAACTAGCAACCTGTGGGGAAACACTGCGTGACAGAATGTCCTCGGACAGAAAAAGAGAAGTGAACAGAGTGCCACACACTTACAAAACAGCCACCCAGACAAAGAGGACAGCAGCAGAAGATTAGTGTAGCAGGAATCTGTTCAAGAGATGGTGAGAGAGGAAATACAGAAGGTACACACACACACACAGGAGGTACACAAACACACAGGTAAGAATAAACAAGAGACACAGTAAATCATACATATCTACCCCACACAGCAAGGACCACCACACAGCAAGGACCCCTTTCTACTAATACACAACATTCACATGTGGCCAATGTATTTCACTACTTCGCCAGGTTAAACTGCATAGCCCTTGTGGGAGTCGCCGAGAGGGTTTCAGCTGTTGAGCCGTGTGTGTGACTGATTGAACCACACGCAACATCCCATCATATACAGGCCAATCTTGTAGACAAGGAAACACAGCGTGGCCGAATGCTGGTGTGACCAAGACATTATCCACGAAAAACAGTCACATGCATTCATACCTCACACACATTCATAAGTGTCCTCCAGAGAGATGAAGGATTCCTTAAGAGGCTGAGGGGGGGCTAATCAAGCCCTACTGACCTGTTGCCCCACTTGGGGATGCCCACTGTCTGGATGATGTACACTGCCACTTGGAAAAAGAACACAAAGAAGAAGAAGAAGAAGCTGAAGGAGCTGTCGGACCTGAGGGAAAAAAATGGTATTGATTAGGGGTGTAAAGGTACACGTATCCGTACCGAACCGTTTCAGTGTGTACCGTACCGAATTAATCCAACGGTATGTTAACCACTAACGACGCCCAAAATTATTTCAAGTCGATTAACACATTGGACGCCAGACCAGACATATTTCGGGTTAACTCGCCATCGCTTGAGCGCCAAACCCGAGAAAAGTCGGGTTTATCGTTATTTCTTTTATTCACTATATCCATTCATAATTCATCCATCCAGCCTGATGTTATCATTGGGAATGGGTCTGAGATCACAAACGTCCAATACCGCCGCCTAACGCCTTGCGGCCGCTATTGCACTCCATTTGAAACTATGTGGCTGGCTTGTTGTCTGGGCCGAGCTGCGGTGTGCGGGCAGGGTCTAAATACTCCGGCAAGACAATCGCTTATAACACATGCATCGATGAGGGTCCCCGCCCCCCCGTTCATGTTCTTTGGTGGATTACGTTGGAAACACGATCGCGATCAGTATTTGGAATGGCGATCAGATAATTGGATTATTCTTTTTGCAGTACATCATAGACAAGGTAAGGACTATATGTTATCAATCTTGCGTTGATCCGATAATTATTTCCCCGCGATCAGAGCGTGTGTCTGTAATGTACTGTGTAGCGTATTCCGTTGGTGGCGATCGAAGCATAGAAAAACGACCCCCCCCCCCCCCCCCCCTTCATGCATGCATGATGAAACATAATACCGATAATCTAGCGTTGATTTCAGATTGATTATTGATCCAGGCAAGAAATGGCACAATTTATAATGAAATGCAGTAAAACGCTGGCTGGCGGCATTTCCTGGGATTACACAGAATCACTCTGTACTCTCAAACTATAATCACATTCACCACAGTATAAAACGGAAATGTATGGATGAAAAAATCATCCGTTTTTTCTTGACCAGAAGAAACTCAATGACAATCGACTATGTTATTAGATCCATAGCTATCATATTTAATATAGTTTTAGCACTGTAAACACCGGCATTTATCCCCATTGAACAAAGCGCTGGCCTGGCACACAATGGCCATACGCCCACAGCGACCTCTGGCGCTGAACCTGTTAATTTCAATATAGAATATTTGTTGACAGCCCTACAAGTACAATTAGTTACTGCAGTGCACACTACATCACCCCTGAGTGGAACATGGAAAGCCAAACTTTCCCCCACTGTACCGAAAACCCGTACCGAACCTCGACTTCAAAACGGAGGTACGTACCGTACTGTGGTTTTTGTGTACCGTTCGTTACACCATATTGATATGTTATTTAAGATTTAAAACAAACAACAACCAAATGGTATTGGTGTTTGCGATTTAAAACATTAAAATTACTGTTGAGGATGTCATTTCTTAATAAGAGTGACAAAAGGAGAACACCTGTGCCATTCATGACAAAGTTAGCACGATACATTAGTTATGAATATGATCTACCACCACCACATCATGTAGTGCCCGCATCTTAATATCACCATGTAGTATAAGAATAAACAGTGGTTCTGAAGTGACTTGCCTGAAGGCCTTGTACACAGGCCTGTACCAGCAGATGAAGGAGACGGGGGTGAAGAGGAGGAACCAGAGGATGGACAGGCCGAAGTCCACACCGTACTCAGCGTCTGCTATGAAGTAGGCCATGCAGGCCAGCATGTTGAGGAACAGGGTGACGCTGTGGACTGGAGGCACACGAGACCATCAGTGAGGACCAGTGGGTCTTCATGGAAAACTAGTTTGAAATGTGGAAAGGAGTGTCTTTCTAGATGATCAAATTAGAAATGTTGTTTATGTGAACCTTGGCCATGTAAAATGGCCTACTGCATCAACAAAAAAAGATTTGCCTCTTATCTGGAGTGCTATCAATCCATTAGATAGTTTCAGTGCAATTTGCTGACAGTCACTCCAATACACTAGATCTGAATGACGTTGGGTTTGTGGTGCTCCAAGCGCCAAAGAATACAGCAATGTCTCTTGCCAAAGATCTTGACACGGTTACTCAAGATAATTCACAGACCTTGTTGTGAACAGTTTAATTGAGAACCATTTTCTAACAAAGCACATCCGCCGTAGTAGTTCTTAATCAAACTGTTCACAACAAGGTCTGAGGGTTATCGTGAGTAACCGTGTCATGGTTTCTGGAGAGAAACAGAGTTTTTCAAATGTATTGGTGTTTCAAGTTTCTTTATTAGTTGTCATACAGAAGTACAGAATACTTTTATACAAAATGCTTCTTTCTGTTACGCTCCAGAGACTGTGCTAGACAAAAAGGATAAGTATAAAATAAAATAAGTATAGCAAGTAAAAAAAATAGAAGTCACGTACGTAGACACAAGTGTTCAGTATGTACAATGTTCAATGCAGAGTAGAAGTAACTGAGTTACCATACAATATACTATATAGTGCAAATCAGAAATGGGATGAGGTACAATTTACAGTAAGGTGTACTGAGGTATGGGTTGTAGTGCAAATTCTTTGCCAATAAATATAAAGTGTGTTTAGGTGTTCTAAAGTGTGTAAAGTGGGTGCTGCAGTGAGTCGTTTGTTTAAAGTGAGTGTGTGCGTGTGGATGCGTGTGCTGTGAGTGCATTTGATGGTTGTTGCATAGTGTTATTGTTCGTTGAGCAACCTGATGGCCTGGGGATAGAAGATAGAAGTTTGAACCCCAATGCCAGCTCCATTTTTTTGGCAAATCACACCAAAACCATCTGGATGGATAGATGGCAATTTGGATAAGGGGAAAAATGTTGTTTTTTATTGTGAACTGCCGCTTTGAGCTATAAAACAGACATAACAAAACATGTGTTAATGTGTATACATGCATATTCCAGTATTCTTTGTTCCAGAATATCAATGCATGTTCCAGTATTCTTTGTTCCAGAATATAAATCCATATTAGGCTTTCAAACATTTCATTTTCCTGGGACCTCCTTTTCTGAAGGATCAACAAAGTCTAGGAACATTAGATAAAAAAAATATATATGAAATAAAAAAAAAGACCTAATGTAGATACAAAAACCTCATGATAGGCATTATAAAAAGGAAAGCAAAGAAACCTGTATGTCTGGCACACAGGAACAGGTGCCATTTGAATGAGTGTTCATACTGTAAGCAAATTGTAAAAAGTAAACTGACTGACTGCATACCATACAAAATATCCCACAGATCACTGAATTCTCAAACAAACAAAATGTCACTGCAGTCGGGCGAAAACCTTGTATCTCCAATCTTCATGTTTTTACTTGAACTGGTTCACAGTTCTCTATGTTGGGAGCCAATTTCATGACCCTAAGGACCATGAAACTCGTTCAAAACACAATGTAGACTTTGAACATGGACACACAGTATCATAGATGCAAATTAATGTGTGAGTGAGTGACATTGCCGGTGATAGAGGTGCTTTGCATCTAAACATATGTGGGTGTCAATCTAAAAGAAAGGTTGTTTTTCTTCATTCCTGAAAAGTTTACCCTTTTGGGGATACAAGGTGTTTGCCTGAGAGCATCGATTTCCTTTATATGGCAGTCAGTTTTGAGTGATTAGTGTACTGTACTGCAGGTACTTACACATCCAGAGGTAGTACATTCTCTTGCAGATCTTCCGGTACTCGTCTGGGATATCCTCATTAAAGTCCTGGTAGAAGCAGGGCTTCACAGGGAAGAACCTGGGCAACGGCGGCCAGTTGTTTTCTGGGGCTGACATAAAGATTGGATTAGCAATTTGAATATGTAACGTAAATTATTTTGAGACTATACACGCCTACCAGGCCTACGGTTTACTAGCGTGAAGCTAGCCAACATGATGGTATTACATGCCGATTAGAACAAGCACACATTTCCAATAGATGTGACCATGAGCGTGCATGCATTCATACTCACACAAGGGGGCATGGCTATATGTGTGTGCGTGTATACTGTATGTGTGCGTGTATTTATTTGTGTGTGTGTGTGTGTGTCTTTGCCCCATGATCAAGCTTTCCACAAAGTTATTTTTGTTATAGGCCACTCCCACTCCCCTTTTTTTGCCAATTAGCATGAACAGTTAATCAGCTGTCCTTTTCAGCACACACACACCTGACCGACCAAGCAACAGAGCTGCTGGTTGCACCAGTGTCCTTCAGAACCAGTGCTAGCGAAATGGGAGAAACCCTGATGCGAAATGTGTGGATTACACAGAGTTTCTGGGGCAGCATATATTTGTGCAAGGAAAGTTTAAGGCGGAGGCCTTTCCTGTAGTGTTGCAGTGAATTATCACCATAGAATTATTTAAAAAAAATTCAAATAAATAAATAGAAGACGCATAATATCGCGTGGCCCCGCCCACTCGCCATTCACCTCGAATATTCTGCCGAGAGTTAAGTGGTTTTCCGTTGGGCCTAAGTTCTCACATGAAGGTGCTTGAGGTAGAGCTGGGGGATGGGGGCAGTGGGGTGGAGGGTAAGGCAGTGCTGGGGGACTTCCACTGAGCTACAACATTAAAAAGGGACTTCAAGCGGTTTTTCAACAGTGCAAGTGGAACCAAACATGTGTAGTGTAGTGCTGCAAAATGTGTCTATATATATATATATATATATATATGAAGTAGGCACTGTTTCACAGTTTATCCATTCCGACTTTGGCCATTAAGCCTACTTGACATTATATTATTGAATCAATTCGGTAGCATAGGCTATAGCTACCATTGGTGTCTTTTTCTTGTAAGCTACAGTCAGGTCCATACATATTTTGACATTGACACAATTTTGGCTCTGTACACTACCAGCATCTCTACAAGTCTCTCTCTTGCTGGGTCGGCCGGTCAGTCGGTTTGTTGGTCAGTCCACAGAATTCCCCACCCTCTAGCGGCCTATTTCACCCTAGGAGGCTCAAATTTTGCACTACTTCTCATCTTTAATTTGAGGGTATTTACATCCAAATCAGGTGAACGGTGTAGGAATTACAACCATTTCTATATGTGCCTCCCCCTTTTGGGACCAAAGGTAATCGGACAGTTGGCTGCTCAGCGGTTGCATGGCCAGGTGTGTGTTATTCCCTCATTATTTAATTTACAAAGAGCCAAATATTTATGGCCCGACTATATATACACACACACACACAGTATTATGCAGTAAGCTATATGCAGTACTCCAATAACAGAAAGCCCTAAAGATTGCAGACATCCTGGTTTATATCTTCTATATAATTTGTCAGGGACAGTCACAATTACCTAGGCTATACCATTTGCTAATTTAGGGATGGGCGTGAGTAATCGATTACTCGCGGCTATGAGAAAACTATCTTAAATTATTAATAATTTATATGTTTTTTTTTTATTATTATAATATATTTTTTTACATATTTGTTTCACATGCATGTGTAAGATTATAACTGTTTGTTGGTTTCATTAAACATATACGTGAATGAACAAAATTAAGTTTTAATAAAAATATATATATATTTTTTTTTTGTTTTTTTCCCCTCCATGAGTAATACACGATCACTCGAGTATAGCATGCAATCAATCGATCTGGATTTTTCTTAAAAATGCCCATCCCATTGCTATAATTACCATACCGAATATTTACTGTGGTGCTTTGCACTGTACATGTTGTACATGCCTACTATTTTTTTTTGCTTGATACCATCATCAAGTTGTAAAATGCCAATGTTTCAAATCGTACTGACTTTTCAATTACAAATACAGTGTACATCCAGGACATAGAAACTATCAGTCGTTCGTTAGCTAAATATAAAGATGCTTATTACAACAGGAATTGCCACACTTCATGTGCCAATACCGTTTCAATTGCAAATCAATCTGGGTCGAACTCGATAAACAGGACAGAGAGAGAGAGTACAGTGAAAAACTCATTGTTTTGGCTTTGTACTCCAGCACATTGGATTTGCATTGAAACAATGACTTTAAAGTGCAGACTTTCAGCTTTAGTTTACGGGCGTTTACATCCATATTGTGTGAACCATTGTCATGAGTGTATGAGATTAGTGCTGGTGTATCTCACCATTACCAGGACCTCGTCTTTCCTGTGCCCTGTTCTGTAGCTCCCGCTCCTTCCGTTCCAACTCGGCTGCTTTCCTTTCCAGCTCTTCCTGCTGTCTGATCAGGTTGGCCTGGGCGGCAGTCGCAGTTGCCTGGCAGATAATGGAAATGAGCTGGGTAAGTGCCAAGATGGTGATTGCTCAAACACAAAATGTCTGCTCTACAAGACTGTGATGCAACATCTGCAGTGCATTATTCCATGACACCCTTTATAAAATCAGACCAGATATGTGCAACTGGCAGTAACAGATCCACACAGATTCTTGCCTGGCGGTATATGTGCAGTAACATATTGGCTCCTAAAACCATTATAATAAAAATGTTGAGACCCTTATGAAACTCCAATATGCATGTATAGTCAGTTGCATAGGAAAAACAAAGCTCTTCCATTTGAACTTAATTACATCAGCTATACCCTTGTTCCTTTACTACTTTTATCCATTCTTGCCTAAACCACATGCTCTTTCTAGGTTTACCATGACCTCTGGGAATGTCACAGATAATAAACTCTGTACTTGAATTCAACTGGCAGGTATGAGGGGATCATGTTGTCGTATATTAAAAGATGTTTTGAGAATCTTGATGCCCATGAAGGGGATTTCACCACATTTAATTTACCATTTTTAAGACACAGCACACCACTGTCACAATTCCTATTATTTACCAGGCCCATAATTGTATACTGAACTTTATGCATATCTTAAGACCCTAAAGTGTTAGTACATTCATGTAGAATGTTTGTCATGTATGCCTACCTACATTTGCAAACGTCCAAAATTAGCAGATGCTCATTTGTTACTGTAGAATCCTGAATATTTATTCCCAGGCTAAAAAAGGGACTGTTCTTCCAATCTTGTCATGATGAATGATAGTGTATCTTTAATACACTACTAAATTCTCAGATTATTTGGGTACAAAAATCGATCCATATTGTCTAGGGTTCTAGAGTCTGTTATTTGACAGACTAAAATAAACGTAAGAGATAATTCAGATTTTAATAAATATATGCCGTCGAACTGAACTGAAATGAACTCCCCAAAAGCATCGTCTACAACAATTCATTGATGTTCACAATAATCTATTCTACAACCCTTCATTGATGTTCACATTTATTCCACTTTCACTCCTTTAAACTTGTGTGCGACTCACTTGTGGACTAGGCTCCACAGAGGCCTGTAGTACAGCAGGCTGAGACGAGGTGGCAGAGATAGGGATTGTGGTCTCGGATGGGTTCTATGAAATAAATATGAATTACAACATTATGTATCATTCTGAATACATACATATATCTGATAAATATTACTTAGGCTACACATTTTAAAACACAAAACATACTAATGTTACGTTACTGTAAAAAGAAAAAAAAGGGGGGAAATACCTAATGTTCATAGTTCAAATGAAGTGGGAAAACAATGCTTTATCGTCTTATTAAAACAATGTGAGGGGTGCTCACCATATTACTGGCCGCAAAGGGGTTGAATTCCTCAACCTTTTCAACCACGCCTCCAGCAGTAACTTGTGTGACTGAGGCATCCTGGATGGAAGACAAGAAGAATGAATGAATGAATGAATGAAAACTTTATTTAACAGATTGCAGAATGGGTACAATACAGTACGGCTCAATACACACAATTGTTAAGGGGATGCAGACCAGAGAAAGACGTGTCTTGTTTACATCAGGGTCCCCCATTTTCAATTCATAGTGACATTTATGACATACATGACATTTATGGCAGACTCAGAAACATGCTATTTCAAATGTGACTGATACACACAATACCCCCACAAACAATACCCCCACAAACCTCTGTTGTGCTGCTCAGGGCACAGCAACCAGTGTCCCCATCGTGTCTATGAGGTGTACTAGTGTAGCCTACAATGCCCACTGCTGTTTTACATGGCAGCATGGGGAATGCGGGGCTTCACATCATGTTGCCTCATGATACAGTGATTGATTGAACATTTTATTAACAGATTGCAGAATGGGTACAATACAGTACAGCTCAATACACACAATTGTTAAGGGGATGCAGACCAGAGAAAGACGTTTGTCTTGTTTACATCAGGGTCCCCCATTTTCAATTCATCAGACAGTAGTTACATTTAGACATTTATGACATACCAGAGTACAAAAAGAGTCTAAAAGGAGAGTATATGCGAGAGTGTACGCAGGTACATTTATCGAATAGTGTCGGGCTAGCCAGTACGCATTTTATAGGCTACCTTTGCTTAAAGCTCTTGTTACGGAAAACGCAACATTATGATTCCGTCTGGGGGACCTGGGGGTGTCCTAGGTGTTTTCACCCATCCAACTTTATTCACAGGTCTACAGCCCATTTCTCCTTTAGTAAGGTTACAAAATGCAGTGGACAATGAGCTTTATTTGTTTATCGTTTTCATTTACATGTTTTCAGGTATTCCTGGGCCTATAGGCGCATGCGCATCTAGGTCTAATTCAAGTGCACCTTACACGTGTCACTTCTGGACAAATATAATTGGACAGCAGCCTGTCAATCAATCTATCTACCAGGAAGTACTGCGGCATATCTACCTAGGCCCTGCCCAGCAACCGACCAAACAGGTTTAGTTGCAGCATATCTTTTTACAGACTTTTTTACAAGAACGACAAAGCTATTTTTGTTCAAGTCCCGTGCATGTAGATATGAATGAGTCTCACCTGAAAAGGGTTGACGTCCACCGGATCGGCAAATGGATTACTGTCAAATCCCGACATGTTAGGGATAGGCTACTTTATCTTCCTTGAGATAACTAAAACGACAGCTCTTGCCTCCTCACTGTTGCTCCTGTTGATGCTGGTGCTATAAATGAGCTCATTTGCGCACGCGTCACGGGGATGGTTGGACTGCGTCATAGGGGGTAGTCTCGAGTCATTGATAATCAATTACCTTTATTATTATTATTATTATTATTATTATTATTATTATTATTATTATACATTATTATTTTTTTAAATAATGGTCAAATTGGTTTAAATTAAAATTTATGTTGTTCTCATGATTGACCAAATCCCATTAAAGAGTCTACAGGCTCCTGTTGATTTGGGGCAGAACTTAGAAATATTTCCAAATCATAGGTAGCTGTAGCGGCTGCAGCCCCGGAGTCTACATTTTGAGGACCGCAGTCTCAAATACTACTTCCTCCAACGACCTAGTTTTAAAGGTTTATTCCACCCAAATGCTACTTTGTCTAACTACTGTACTTATAGTTTTAAAGGAAAACACAGATGTGACTCAGATTTATTTTTTAAACGTATAATTAATTTACAAACGTGTATAACAATATAAAAAAAAAGAAAAAAATATCAAAAAGACATACAACAAAGCACAGCGAAACACTACAACATGTATATAATATAACATAACAATATATATATAGAACAATAGAATAAAGAAAACTGCTGTTGGATTCTGTTGAAGGGGGAGGGATTGTGTGTTATGCAGAGAGAGAGAGAGAGAGAGAGAGAGAGAGAGATGCAAGAAAGAAATAACATTATTGACATTTGACTTTCCCCCACCCTTCAATATTCCACATCTGTGAAATAATGGTATACCCTAAAACATGAGTACATAAAATTGTAGTATTATTATTTTATGATCATATTATTTGAAAAGTGTAAATTATGAATACCCAAAATATAAATCAAGCATCTGGTCATCACAGACAAATCAGAGAGGGACTTTTCCAGAGATAATGTTAGAAAACGTTACCTTCATTAACAACTGCCCGGTTTAAATGGCTTTCTATGGGTTTTCACCTTGCTCAGTTTTGTTGGGTGGAACAGAGCTGAGCGACATAACGCCTAACGGGCAGTATTCACACAAGGTGCGGTATGCATAAGGTAGTATATTGTCCTTTTAGGTGGAGTCGGCTACTAGGTTCCTAGTAGTTGGATGTCTGGCAGCAGTCCCTGCCCACTGTTTGATTGATTGATTGATTGATTGATTGATTGATTGATTGATTGATTGATTGAAAATTGTATTAACAGATTGCAGAATGGGTACAATACAGTACAGCTCAATACACACAATTGTTAAGGGGATGCAGACCAGAGAAAGACTTTCGTCTTGTCAGAGTCCCCCATTTTCAATTCATCGTAACATATATGACATACAGATAGACAGTACTGCTACATCTAGACATTTATGACATACCAGATCTACAAATACAGTACTGTTTGTGATACAAAAAGAGTCTAAAAAAGAGAGTATATACATTTGAGGGGGAAGAAACTGTACATTGGAGGAGGTTGAGTATAGGTGCGTGGGGGGGGGGGGGGGTACATTGGAGGTGGTGGGGGGGGGGGGGGGGGGCTGTACATTGGAGGGGGTTGAGTTTGGACATGTTGTGGAGCCTGAAAGGCCGCTGGTATGAAGGACTGGCCGAGGTGGTTAGTTGAGTGTCGGGGGTATGAGTCTGTGACTGAACATGCTTCTCATCTTGACTAGCTCGTCGTAGAGGGGGTGGGAGGGATTCTCCAGGATATAGCAGCCAGCTTCCTTCTCATCCCCCTCTCTGCCACCACCTCTAGTCTGACCAGCTCGACTCCCAGAAACTGGCCCCGGTAAATGTCCAAATTCCCACCCACCCACCCAACCTCCTCCAATGTACAGTTTCCTCCCCTTCGGATGTATATATCACTGATTCTTGAGAGTCGGGACAAAACACTTTTTAATATTATATTTTGAGAATGCACACTATATTGATTAGAGTTGTATATTCATGTAGAGAAAGGTCTAAGCTATTTAACCATGTAAAGGTGCGGGCTCTACATAGAAAAACATTTTGAACAAATTCACATGTTTCCCTTTGAAACTTGATTTGGGTTAACTCCGTCAGACACACAAAAAAGTATATAATTCTAATTATTCCAGTCCAACAAGTATCTAAAGTTCTGAAGTATGTTGTAATAGTGTTTAGTTACTCTGGTATGCAATCAAATATAATATATAAACCTCAGGTGTAATTTC
Source organism: Notolepis coatsorum (assembly GCF_963971535.1). Classification (NCBI taxonomy): domain Eukaryota; kingdom Metazoa; phylum Chordata; class Actinopteri; order Aulopiformes; family Paralepididae; genus Notolepis; species Notolepis coatsorum. The sequence continues at coordinate 35,382,556 of NC_140184.1, forward strand.
AGACTATTCTGAAAACACAGATTTAGAAATATCTGCATTTTCAAACTTTGTTTTTAATTTTGATATGATAAAAAAAATATCATTAAGTAAATAAGACAAGAGGATGAAGATCTGATGCTCCTTTATTACTTAAACAACATAAACTGAAGAAGGAATTTGTATTTTCCCCAAAATTAACAAAAACAAACATCTGACGGTGTTGACAAAGATCTGACGGTGTTGACGAGAAACTGACAGAGTTGACAAAATTGTATATGCATCTCTGATAAATGAACACATGCATTTTTTAAACAGATGGAAGTGACAATGATAAGAACTAATAACTCCTTGTCTTATACTGAACATTTTGTTAACCTAATTGTAATAACAACAAACTTTACATACACCGTTTCCAACTATTACAAAATGCACTGTTTCCAACAACAAAAACAGTAATGGAGACCAGGGCCCTATTCCCCGTACCTGGTTCAACTAAGTCGATCAAGAGTCCCATTATCCAGATTCAATTAACCCGATGTTTGAATCCGGGATTTTCCTGTTCCTCGAAGGTGGATTCAGTCTCGTTAACTCGAACCAGACTTGATACTCAGGATAATTGCGCGCGCCCGCCTCAGCTGAAAAGACAGCAAGTGTCGATAGCAGAAATCCTGATCTTCTAACGGCATTGATTGATTGATTGATTTAAAACTTTATTAACAGATTACAGAATGGGCGTGCCTGCTGGCAGTATAGGCTTATGGAATGAATAATCAAATGAGATCTTGCTAGCGAAAATAATTAGTTCAGCTCTTTCAGAATAACGATAAAAACAAGCCCAAATAGTATATCTAATTGATACGAATTATATTATGAGGATATCTGTATAATAATAATCTTTATTTATATAGCACCTTTCATACACGGAGTGCAGCTCAAAGTGCTTAACAGAGCAAAGAAATAAAAACACAACATTTTACAATAAAGCAAAAAAAAAAAAAAAGTAAGGAAAAGAAAAGCAGGATTTTAAGACCAGCAAAACATGATTAAGAAAATAGCTAAAAAGCATAAATAACAACAGGCATTTTAAAATCAGCTAAAAGCAAGAGTATAAAAATATGTCTTGAGCTGTGCTTTAAAGCTATCCACAGAGGCTGCCTGTTTTATATGTAGTGGGAGATTATTCCACGCCGTCGGCCCATAGAAACAAAAGGCTGCTTCGCCATATTTTTTATATTTCATTGTAGGCACTTCGAGCAGGTCCGCACTAGAGGACCTGAGGGGGCGGTTTGGAACATATCTATGTAAGCAGTCGCAGAGATAAGATGGTGCCAGACCATTAAGAGCTTTAAAAACAAGCAGGAGAATTTTAAAAACAATCCTAAAGACAACCGGGAGCCAATGCAGTGAAGCTAAAACTGGAGTAATATGTTCCCTCATCTTAGTTCTAGTTAAAATTCTGGCTGCCGAATTTTGGACAAGTTGTAATCTGTCAGTTGTTTTCTTTGGAAGGCCAGAATAAAGTGCATTACAATAATCAAGCCGAGAGAAAACAAAAGCGTGGATTAGCGTTTTTGCATCATCCAGGGACACATAGGCTCTAATTCGTGCAATATTTCTAAGATGAAAGAAGGCAATCTTCGTGACATGATTAATGTGTGTATTAAAATTCAATTCAGAATCAATAATAACCCCCAGGTTCTTTACTGCAGTGTTATTTTCTACGTTCAGGTTACCCAGTCTACTTTTTATCAGTTCTCTCTGCTCACTAGACCCCACTATGAGAACTTCTGTCTTATCCTCATTTAGCTTGAGAAAATTCTCACTCATCCAGCCTTTTATGCTGGACAAACAGGTCAACAACGGGTCTAGAGCACAGGGCTCGTCTGGAGCTACGGAGAGGTATGTGCTTAGGTATTAATATTATGTACTATATAAATACATGGTTTCCAAAGAGAGGCTTGGAGGGAGGCTTGCAGTTACACTATTAATCAGGTTTTAATCTGTTTCGGACCTAATCCATACATCCATTGAATTGATTACCATTTGGTTTATACCAGTGACACCTCATGTTCATCATCAGATAACAGTGCTTGAAAAGATAAATGCATTTTCTCAAATTCATTCATCAAAAACGTCAAAGGCTCATTCAATTTATCAAGTCACATCACGTCATCAAATCCATCAAACAGCGCATCTCCTCATATATTTTAATCCCAGTTACAATATCACAATAACGTGTGACACTGTCACAGTGATACAATTAAATACTCCACAGATTCAGATTCCTCATAATTCATATCCACAATCCGCGCATAGTCGCTTCAGCTTGAATGAAACGCATCCGGGTGCTCCGTTAAGCAAATACACAGCGAAGAATATTAAACTAATCAGAGCCAAACACCTGATAGGTTTCATTCATTAAAAATATCCCAGCGGGATTCACATTTGCAATGATCCGTTTAGTCCGTTATTAAAATAACTGTGTGTGTCGCGACTCGCGAGCGCCGTATCCGTATAAATATGACGTGCATTATATAGGACAAAGTAAATTCATAGGCTGAATATGATTTATTATCAGCGTTACTGCAGACCTATTTTACATTTCAAACGAAGCACAAAAACATAATTCAGAATGGCATAATAGATCTAGACTGTGAGAATCATTTCAGGAAGCGAGCTGGCATTTCTTTGCGGGGGCGTGGCCATGGTTCATCCAGCTAACTGAACTTAACCCTGCCCTCGACCAGGCTCAAACTTTTTGATCTGTTGTCATAGTGATTTAGACAATCGAGCGTCGGGGAGCCTATTGCTTAATAACAGCAGAGCAGTGCTGCCGTTGCTTCCGCGTTTTCCCTGATTGGCTGCGACATGCCCCGCGGCAGGCACGGCAACCGCAGAGCGGAGCGGCAGCGGAGCGGCAGAGCTTGCGGCATTATGTAACCGCCCTAATCCGCCATGATTTTCATTCGAAGCTCAGCTCACCTGGCAGCGCAGCGGTCCTGTGGTCCGTTGTTGACTAGTTCGAATCCCATCAAATTTTTTTTTTAACGTGTATTCTTTCGCAGGTTAAGGTTAGGCATGGTTAAGGTTAAGGTTAAGGTTAGGCATTGTTTCGGAGTTGGTTAAGGTTAGAACGGTTAAGTTTAGGCGCTGTTAAGGAGCTGGTTAAGGTTAGAGTTTGTCTTAGAGAATGGCAATATTCTTTCTATGGTTAAGGTTAAGGTTAGGCATGGTTAAGGTTAAGGTTAAGGTTAGGCATTGTTTCGGAGTTGGTTAAGGTTAGAACGGTTAAGTTTAGGCGCTGTTAAGGAGCTGGTTAAGGTTAGCGTTTGTCTTAGAGAATGGCAATAGACAGCCTATTTCCGCACTGCCGCTCTCCCGCGTTGCCGCGGTCACATGGTCAAATTGTCACATTCTTGCACTCCTCCGCTGTTAGAAAGCAACACGCCGTCGGGGAATGGAAAGGTCTGGCTTAAGTCAGGCTATGCTGGATATTATCCGGCTAACTCAGTTAGCCAGGTACGGGGAACGGGGCCCAGGACCCCTTCTTCTCGTCCCTGTTTTCATCTACCTCTTCTACACCACTTCCTGATCTCCACTTTCTCACCCACTTCTCCTCTTCATTTCCTTCTGCATTTCCGATTAGTTTCACTATGATGTCTTGAACTGGGCAGAAACAGAACTTTTTCTGTTGGACCATGGGGATGCAGAAATTCCACTTTCACATCTTGTTGATCAGTATCCACATCGATGGTCTTGGCTGGCTAGCCACCAGTGGTCATCATATTAGGGCGGGCCATACTTTTGTGCAAACATGAATTTTAAAGAAATCTTAACATGAGGGGTGTCTAAAATATGTGTTTCTTGTGGGGAATTCAAATATAGGATAATTTTTCGGATATGATAACTCTAACCTACATAATTTTGGATTTCAAAATGGCAGATTTGACAATTTTTCACCCCTTCGCAGGGCCGGACTGGGGGAATTATTCAGGCCAGGAAATATAGTGCGAAATATAACCCAAGTCAGGCCACTTTTTAAGCAGGGGGTCTGGGGGTCCCCCACCAGGAAGATTTTTGTTACAAAGACTTAATTCCCTGCATGCTTCTGCAGGACCTTTAAAATGTTTACCCTTTAAATGCCATTGTTTGTGATGGCATCACAAATTATTGTTAAAAAAAACACACAAACATTTAAATATGTTCAATATACCAAATGCAAAGTGGATTTTTCTGGGGGGGATTATTACAGGTCATTACATGTGTCAATGATTAGCAACAACACTGATTTCTAATGGATTTTTTGTTTTTGTAATGTCAGACTTAACAACTCAAAAAAAGTGAGAGTATTTCATTTCTAATCTGACATTACAAGAACAATAAAAAATGTAAATGGTTATCAGGACTGAAGTTGAATAAAAGATTTATGGGGGGAGAAGTGACAGGGGATGATGATGATGATGCATGGTAACGTTAGCTATGTTAGCTAGCTAGCATGTTTATTTTTATCACTGACTAACCTGGTGGTCCTGTGGTGCAAGAAAACATTTGGTAAATGTTGCCACATTTAGCGGCATCTTTCTCTCTCCCTCTCTGCTCCATGCTTCCTCTTTTTTTCACTGTTGGAAGTGTTGAAACATTTAATTTCCAGTCATTTCCATCTGAATGTTCTGTGAAATACAAGCAGTCAGCAGCAGTATGTATTTGTTTCTCCCTCCCTCTCTGCTCCACCTTCCTCTTTTTTCCACTGTTGAAACATTTCATTTCCAGTCATTTCCATCTTGACTGGTCTGTTCTGTGAAATACAAGCAGTAAGCAGTATGTATTTTTCTCACTTTCCCTCTGCTCGACCCTTCCTCTTTTTTCACTGTCCATTTTCAAGCGCAGGTTATGCTTGACATTTTTTGTCTTTCGCTGTCTCTCCCTGTCATTTTGCAGAAGTGCCATCTGCCATTCCATTCGCCATCTCCACTGTCAATCAGTTGTATGGCCTGGTCCCGCCTCCACCAATTACATGCGGCTCCCTTTGTGTGTGTGTGTGACAGACAGACAGAGCTCCCGATGGCGCGTGATTACCAAAACAAGCCGCATTTCTCGGAGACGCTCTCTGATTGGCACTGACTGACGCTCTCTGATTGGCCACTGACGCGTTTGGCCAATCCGTGACGAGCTGTGTCTTTGCCCATTTCCTCGTCAAACAGCCTGCAAACTACCTGGTGTTCTATCGCCATGCTCTAAGACAAACTCTAACCTTAACCAACTTCGAAAGAGTGCCAAAGCTTAACTGTCGAAAGAACTTGCCGTCACGCTCTAAGACAAACTCTAACCTTAACCTACTTCGAAGAGTGCCTAAGCTTAACCAGTGTAGAAACAGGCGTCGGCCAATCAGAGAGCGTCTCCGAGAAATGCGTCTTGTTTTGGTAATCACGCCCCGATGGCCAGTCCGGGCCTTCGCCATACATGGATGCCAACATGAATCTGAAGGAAATCCTAACATGCAAAGTGTCTAAATGATGTGTTTCTTAATGGGGAATTTAAATATGAGTACATTTTTTGGGATAGGATAACTCTAACCTACATAATTTTGTATTGCAAAATTTCCAAATGTACCCATTCCCTTTCAAAGATTTTAAAAGATATGGGAAATCATTTATAATGACAAAGCCATCATTAGCACTATCCATCGTCACACATCTTCACACGTGCAGAGTTCAGGAAGAAATCATGGACAGTCTGTGTTATACCCTGTATGAATGTTGGCTTTTTCTGAGGATGCTCCCTTTCTCTCATTAACTTATAGGTTAACCCAAAGTCTTTCATTTGTTGAAGAAGACGATACTTTTTAAGAATCGTGCCTGATGACACACTCAGTGCTGGTTTTTGGCGCTGTGGGCCAGGAGTTTGTTTGTTTGTCTTCAGCTCTCTTCTGAGGATGTGGTGGAATAGCAGGGCCTTTTGGATTTTCTGATTCCTTACTTTGCTTCCTGATAGCATATTCGTTGTTTCCGTGCCTGGAGAGTCCAGTGGTGATGTATTTGTAGCCTTTTTTCAGCACATTATTGTTTTTCTCAGGTTGTTTTGTTGCTTTGTTACATTTGTAATCTTCTCTTTTAAAGTTTGTATTTCTCTTGAATGCCTTTTTCGCGTTTTACTTTGTTTCTGTTCCTGTCTGAGAGACTCTCTGCGCTGTCTGGCATTGTTATCTAGAATATCCTGATCTGGGGGGGGGGGGGGGGGGTGTCTGCCTCCAGCACCGCACCTTCACAGGACCTTTTCTATCTGCACCTTTTCTGGACCTCTCTCCAATATTTTCTCCGATACCTCTGAGCCCTGTCTCCCATCTTGTCTATTTCTATTACTTTTTTGTCTTGAACCCTCTTTTTCCACCTTTGTCTTTCCTGCTCTTGCAAGGCATGTTTGCTCTCTTCGTCACTGTATATCTTTCTCTTCTCTTTCATTGGTACTCTCTATTTCTTCTGCTTCGCTCCTCAACTGACAATTTTTGTCTAGCCATGCTTTCCTATAATACAAAAGTAATAAAAATGTATTAGAATAAGACTATAAAATCAGGTGTGTATTTACTAAACATGATTGATTGATGTTAAAGCTGCAGTGCGTAGTTTCTACAACTAGATATTGCAAACATCTTCACACTGGCTTGGCTTGTGCAGACAAAATCCATGTTCAGTGGAAGCAGTGGGAGAAAATTCAAGAAGACAGTCATTCCAATATTCCTAGGGTATATTACAACTGATAAGATTGTGACAACTGACTAGCAAAGAATTATCCTGTTGATTACTCCATACCATAATGTATTACACTATGGATGGAAAGTCAGAGAAAGGATGATGCAGCAATCTAGACACACATGAACCAGTCCTATATTAAGAATTATTATAAATATATTAAGATGAAATATCCACAGTTTACCACTGTGCACCTTTGCTCTGATGATCTAAGTAAACAGTATAATAACAAGAATAACTGTTTTCTTCTGTCTTGTATCCCTTCTGGGATAGGGCAACATGGAACTCCTTCCCCGCTCTATAAGAGGCAAGAGTGTAGATGTTTGGTAGTGAAAACTACACACTGCACCATATTTTACATCAATCAATCAATCAACGTAGACAAGTGATATATTTATATTTATTTATTAACACATGTGCTGGGAAAGTAAGACAATTATTCAATAAGCAGACCACAGCCTGCCCATGCTCTAAAAGTCAGAAGTGTATTGTAATGCATGCTATTATATGCACACTTCTGTGCAGATACAACTCTGAAATAACATTTAAATCCTTTACCATGTTCAAAAATAGTATAATAATAGCATATTATGAGGTTATTGATGGATTTGTCAACTCCGTCAGCTTACACGTCAACTCCATCAGACACAAAATCTGATGGAATTGACGTCTGACAGAGTTGACAAAAGGGCACACATTTTCCCTCCAAGCCTGTATTGTGCACTACAGCTAGCTAGTTTTTTGGCAGTTGCTAGCTGTATTAATAATCTCACTGAAACACTTGAATTCAGTCCACTATTGTTTTTTAAAAGTATAATAACGGAGAGACGGTGTTGACATGTTCCAGCTGTGACCATCGGAATATTGACATTGTTTGTCTAAAATATCAAAAAGTGTAAAACTTACCAGACCATGGGTGGTAGTGTTGCATTCACCACATTCAGGGGAAGGAAAATGGGTCCTCAGGGATAGAGCTGGCCATGCTATTGCCTGATTTAATTAGGTTTATGAAAAGGTCTGACAGAGTTGACATAAACTGAGGACACAACTTTGATAGGTAGATTTCTATGGACAATATTATTTGACTTTCATGGCATGCATTGTTTTATACATGTATAACCCTTATCTTTGATTTGATATGTATGTTTTCACAAGTGGAGAGGTCTTTCAAGCTTTTTTGGGCTGGTCAATAATGTGACCCCTTGCTGAGGACAAGATAATTAACATGGGAGCTTCTAACCACAGATTATACATTTAAACAAATATCCCCCAAAAAACAAATATATGTGCTAAAACATAACATCAGTATACACAATACCTTTAGATGTAACTTTGTGAGTATATCACTCATTATGAATTTCTTTATTTTTTATATAAATTAGACTTTTCTATGTAGGACATGTTTTGTCCCAACTCTCAAGAATCAGTGATATATATATATTTTTTTTATCCACTTTTTCTCCCATTTTCTATATTTTCTCCCATCCCAATTTCGTATCATCCAATTCAACCCTCCCCTGTCACAAACGCTGTTTCTTGCCTCCCACAAGCCGGCTGCAATGTGGACTAAGTCATACATAGCACAAGTCAGTGGCGAGGAGTAACGCGTGGGAGGCTCACGCTGCCCCCGACACTTCCTGATTCTACTGCGCAGGCGCACCAACCGACCTGTAGGAGTCGCTGTCCACAACGCCCGATCCCCACCCATCAGTTTCCCACCCCCTAATACGGCCAATGTGTATTAGTACGGACGACCAACTGAAAGCAATGTGGAGCGCTGGGCTCGAACAGGCAAACCCAGCGTCTCCAGTATTCGTGGTGAGCGCCTTGCCCACTGCACCACGTAGCTGCCCTTATGATCACTTTTTCTTACACAGTACTGTATATTTGTATGTCTTGTATGTCATAAATGTCTTGAAGAATTGAAAATGGAGGACCCTGATGTAAACAAGATGAAAGTCTTTTTCTGATCTGCATCCTCTAGCAGTTGTTTGTATTGAGCCGTACTTGTAACGGTTCACCGTTCCCTGGCCAGACTGCATGTAGCTTATTCCCAGCGGAAGAGTGCGTCGCGTGCTTCCGCGTTTTCTCTGATTGGCCATGACGCCCATGTGACCGCGGCAGACAAACTCTAACCATAACCAGCTCCTTAACAGCGCCTAAACTTAACCCTTCTAACCTTAACCAACTCCGAAACAATGCCTAACCTTAACCTTAACCTTAACCATGCCTAACCTTAACCTTAATCATAACCAACTCCGAAAGAATATTACCATTCTCTAAGACAAACTCTAACCTTAACCAGCTCCTTAACAGCGCCACCATAACCAAGTCCGAAACAATGCTTAAAGTTAACATGCCTAAACTTAACCGGCGAAAGAATGCATGTTAAAAAAAAAAAAAAAAAAAAATTGAAGGGATTTGAACTTGTCACCAATGGACCGCAGGATCCGCAGCAAGGCAGCGCTGCCAGTTGAGCTAAGCGATCAAATGAAAAACATTGGGGATTACGGCTACATAATGCCGCAAGCTCTGCCGCTCCGCTCTGCAGCTGCCGCGCTGCCGCAGGGCGTGTCGCAGCCAATCAGGGAAAACGCGGAAGCACTCGGCAGCACTTTTCCGCTGGGAATAAGCTATAGGCGGCCAGACTCCCTCTCCTACTCCCCCTCCCCTCCTGTCCATCCTGGCGTGATTTTTTCCCGTAGCCTCTGTTTCCGACGACGCTCTCTGATTGACTAGGCCGCGTACAGCGAAGAAGAAAAGACCCTCTCTGATTGGTTTAGCTCCGAACGGTCTTTTCCGCCTTGTACATATTCTCTGCTTCGAAGTGGTTATGCTTAGGCATTCTTTCGAAGTGGTTATGCTTAGGCATTCTTTCGAAGTGGTTATGCTTAGGCATTCTTTCGACGTGGTTATGCTTAGGCATTCTTTCGACGTGGTTATGCTTAGAGTTAGGGTTAGGGTTAGCCAATAGGAGAGCGTCTTTTTCTTCTTCGCTGCAATGTCTTCGCTCACAGAGGCTACATTAAAAAATCACGCTCCATCCTGGCTTCATGAACTGCCAGCCTCTCAGAAACTGTCCTCTGCTGCCATCCTGTGGACTTCCGTCGCTACTACCTCTAGTTATGTTCACCCACTTCCTTGTCCTATCTGTCCTTTGTGATTTATGTACTTTCTGTCATGTCATTCCCTGCATTCTTGTCTGTCCTTAGTGATTAATGTACTTTGTCATGTTGTTACCCTGTGTGCTCCCGTGCTTTTTTTAGATGTGTATTCTTGTCTTTAGTGTTGTCTCCAATGTGTTTTGGCCTTGTGTTATCTTTAGTCCTTACCCCTGTGTGTTCAGTCTGTTTCTGTCCCCATGTGTGTCTCGTTTGCTGATTACCCTGCTGTGTCTCGTGTGTTAATTGTTCCCTCTATATATGCTGTGTGTTTCCTGTCCTCCATTGTCGGTTCATTGTTTCGGTTCCTGTTGATGTTTCATGTTTCATGTCACTTGTATCGAAGGTTATCCTATAACCCATAGGGATATCATTTCCATGCACATATTGTGCACGTGAAAAAGTTGACACATGCACGTCACTTGCACGTGACCACGCCTACTCCCGTGTGTTCCTACAAAACACAGGAAGTGGTCACGCTTACACGCATTCTTTTTTTTTGTAGCCGCATTTTGCGGAGACGCTCTCTGATTGGCCACTGACTGACGCTCTCTGATTGGCCACTGACATGTGCGCCCAATCGCGTGACGAGCTGTGTCTTTGCCCATTTCCGGGTCTAACAGCCTGCAAACTACCTAACACCTAGTTTATCACTGGTTAAGCTTAGGCGACCCTTTCGAAGTTGGTTAAGGTTAGAGTTTGGAATCAGGGCTGGTGTTCTATCGCCCTGCTCTAAGACAAACTCTAACCTTAACCAACTTCGAAAGAGTGCCTAAGCTTAACCAATGTAGAAACAGGCGTCACACGATTGGGCGCACATGTCACATGAAGTGGCCAATCAGAGAGCGTCTCCGCAAAATGCGGCTACGAAAAAAAATAACGCCGCTTACACCCTTCCAAGTCTGAATTCCATGCGTGAAAAACATCCAAGGGTCCTCAGGGCGCTGAAGAGCGAGATGCTCCTTCAGTATTCATATAACTAGGGTTATAGGATAACCTTCGTTATATTACATCTGGCTCGCGTCTCGCTCTGCCATTGAGATCAACGCGTGGATCAAATGCACCCCCTGAGGGCCCATAAGCCCCTGACCAGGGGGGGAGGGGAGTCCCGTCCACCCGCCCATCCTAACGAGGGGGGGGGGGGGGCAGTCAACTACAACCAACGTGCGAAAAAGTTAACCAGTTATCGGCCTGAATAGACAGGCACTCTGACCGCACCGAGAGAGCACACAGCTCACCCACGCGTTTAGCGGAGGTGATGGCCAGAAGGAACGCGGTCTTGAAAGACAGTCGATCCAATGGCGCCTGCTCAAGAGGCTCAAACGGGGTCCCAGCTCGGAGACAGAGCACATTCCACAGGCTTGAGACGCCGTGCGCCAAACAGGAAATGTCTCACGAGAGGGTGGCTGAACAGCGTTCTGCCCTCAAAGCCCACATGACAAGACGATATAGCTGCGGCGTATACCTTCACTGTCGAGGCCGACAGCCTATCCAGGATAGACTGGAGGAAGGACAGAACCGAGTCCAGGGGGCACGACACCGGGTCCAGGCCCCCAACCTCACACCACTCTTGAAACATACGCCACTTCCCTGCGTAAACCGCGGTAGTGGACGGAGCGTGCGCGTTCTGGATGGTGTTAACCACAGTAGAGTTAAGACGCATCCCCTCCAGATTCACCCTTTCAGCAGCCAAGCCATTAGAGGCTGCCCCAGAACAGGAGGCAGAAACAGTGTTTTGCGTTTTGTGTTTTGTGTTTTGCGGAACAGGCCACGGCGGGGCCACCAAGAGCTGAATCAGAGCCGGGAACCACACAGCTGTGCCCCGGTCCGGCGCGACCAGGATCAAAGTCCTGCGCTCCTGACGTACCCGCTCCAACAGCTGAGCTATCAGGTGTATGGGTGGGAACGCGTACAGAATCCCGGGGCGGCCACGGGTACATCGAGAAGGCATCCACTCCCAGAGAGGGGTTGTCCTTCTGACTGACCGAGAACCACAGAGGGCACTGGTAGGACTGACTGCTCGCAAACAGGTTCACCGCGGCCTCCCCGAATCGGTCCCAGACCTGCCTGACTATGTCTGGACATAGTCCCCACTCGCCTGGGTGGGGACCGCCCGCGACATCACGTCTGCACCCACATTCTCCCTGCCGGGGATGTGGAGAGCCCTCAGGCTGCACAGATTGAGAGACGCCCATAGCCAGAGTTCGACCGCCGCCCGGTGGAGACGGGGGGAGCGTACTCCTCCCTGTCTGTTGATATACGACGCCGACGTCGTGCTGTCCGCCCTGACCAGAACATGCTCGCCCACCACACGACACATTGATATGTAGTGCAGACCGGGCAGCATGGTCTTGCCAGCTGCCCCCTACTGCGTCGGTCTGACACGTCCCCCCCCATCCCGTGAGGGAGGCGTCGGTGAAGACCGTGACGTGTGATAGCCTGCTGCCCATGGGGACCCCGCTGGTGAGGGTCCCAGGCCCCCCCCCAGTGGGCGAGGTCCCCCAGTACTGACATGGGAACCTTCAGCTGCTTCCACTTGCCTCTCACAGGGTCTATTTTCATATTGAAAAACCACCTCTGTATCCTCCTCATGAAGAGGAGGCCAAGAGGGACCACAGTTTGAGCAGATGCCATCATACCGAGCAGGCGCATCACGGACAGCGCCGTAACTTCCAGAGCGCGCCGAGAATATCCTCTCACCGCCACTCTGAGAGGGTTGCCCTCATAGACCTTGAGCTTAAAATTAAGCCCAAGTACTCCACCTGTTGACTGGGAAGAGGAGTACTCTTCTTCCAGTTCACAGCAAAACCCAGGCTGGTGAGGAGTTCCACCACCTGCCTGGTATGAGACCTGGCGATCTCCTCTGACCGGCTGAGGACCAGAATGTCGTCTAGGGTAGAATACAATTTGTATCCCCTGATGACGCAGAGGTCCCAGCGCGGTCTCTACGCACTTGGTGAAGGTGCGAATAGCCAGAGAGTAGCCGAACGGCAGCCTCTGGTACTCGTACACTATTCCCTGAAAACAGGAAGCGTAGGTATTTCCCGTGAGGAGGGAAGATCGGGATGTGAAAATATGCATCCTTCAGGTCTATGGAGGTGAACTAGTCTACCACTCTGCCAGCGCATAACAGGTGTTTGACGGTCACATTCTGAACCTTCCATGGGACAGGTCCAGTATGGGTCTGACACCCCCCCGATTTCTCGGGCACCAGAAAATATCGGGAGTAAACGCCACTCATCGCGTCCTCCCATGGGACCACGAGGATGGCCTGCTTCGCCGACAGAGAACGGATCTCGTCGGCCAGAGCTGTCACTGCCGCGGACTCTGACAATAGAGTCTGTATCAAACCCAAAAACAGAGGGTGGGGGTGTGCAAACTGTAACACAAGCCCCACCCTCAGCGTTCTCTCCATCCACACCGACATATGGCACTTCTGTAGCCATACGTGGTAAAAATCCCAAAGCGCCCCCGCTGCCAACTGGCGCTGGACCGCTAAGAATCGTAGACAGGTGGCCCAGTCCCTCCCGCTGTGCATTGCAAACCCCGGTTTCGCCAACCGCGCAAGCAAGGTATCTCACGGAGTCGGGATTTTGCACCCTGACTCTACCAACAAGGCAATTGCACCCAAGGGGGGACCCCGACAGAAAGGGGCGGTCTGACACGGGTGGAGCGATCATCACCCCTGATGAATGAGGTAGTGCCCCCGCTGAGCATTGTCCCGTTTTTGCACAGAAATGTACTTGCTGGGGATAGCCTGCTCTGCGGCTGGACATGCATGGTGTGTGGTCCTCACACTGCCCGATAGGGTGGGTCTCTACACACCGTAGCCCTGTAGTGATATTACTACCACCCAAATTACATGTGCCTGACTCACTACCGCTGCTAGGATTGGAAGTCCGGACGGGGGAGGCACTAATGTAATACCCGGCCTGGCGAGGGCGGGGCTGGGGGAACCCACGCTGCAACCTCCTTGGGCCTAGGGGTTCCCACTCTGACAAAAAAATTTAGATACAGGGAACCCTGCTCCGTCGTCACATACAACACCAGGCTCACCAAACGCACACGCAGGACGTGTGGTGCGGGAGCCTCCTGACAGTACAGCATTCTCATAGACAGACCCAAGCCTAGCTAGCAGCTGGATATCAGCCCCTGTCTTCATTAGAAGCGATATGTGGGGCCGCTTGCGCTTCACTGGAAGAACGCGGCCCGCAGCCAGAGGAGCCCTGAATCCCGTAGTGTAGCGGGGGGGAATGAACGGAGAGCTCGCTAGACACAGCTAGATGGCAACGCTTTTTTAGGGCCCGCCCATCTAATACAGCCGATCCCTCGGCCGCCGAGGGCTGTCGGCACCGTGATAGCCTGTTCTCTTTGTTTCCAGGTTATCTCAGGCGGGGGACACATGGCCACCGGTCGGGGGTCTCGCAGCAGCCGCTGGCGAGACCGTGCTCTCACCTCTGACTGCACGGTGTGGGGCGGCGTGGGGCCCCGGTCAAAAGCCGCCCGCGGCTCCGTCGACAAACCAAAAAGTCCATCCACGGAGAGGGGGGCCCTGAGGAGGAGAATTCTCCTCTCCTCCTCCAGGGGAGACTGCTCCAACCACAGATGTCTGTGAATAGGAGTCGACAGCATCCTAGCCCCCCCCGCGGTTATTGCCTGCGGCTGAATAACCTCAAAACCCTGCGCGATGGTTTTGACGTTAGCTGGCCCTAAGACCCCATCACCAACACCATTTTCGACAGAAAAGCAGCCAATTGAGCAATGTTATTAGTTGCTGCTAAATTCTGTACTGCGGCGGTATAAGCCTCATCAGCCCACTCAGCCACCTGCCGGGCCGACTCGCCCCTTGGCGTCGGCTTCCGGGGCGGGATACCGCTCTACCATGTCAGGGCAAAGGACCGATGCCACCTGCTTCTCTAAGCACGGCACACCTGTCCTGAGCCCCGTCGTCAGACCGTCCACCCGTGTAAAGGGTAGAAAAGCCTCAGCCAGACCCGCAACATTAGATACCGTTTGACCTTCAGTAATGTAATGGTTAAGCGGTGGGAAAACTGAACACAGCCCCGGCGGGACACATGGGAGCGGCGTCCCAAAAACAACAGAATTAGCAGTAGCTGCGCGCGCGCCATGATCATTGGAAAAACATTTAACAATGTGTCATGTTGACCACATTCACCCGCGCTATCACACCGCCCGGTTGTCTCACGGGACAACGAGCAGTAGTGAAAATGCTAGTACTACGAGTTGCCGCTGACGCCCCTATCTGTGCGCGCCGTGGCTCGACCGCCGAACGCCGCGCCAAGTCCCTCGGTTCACTGTCAGGAATCGAGGAAAGTTCAGTATAGGGTCGCCGTTCCGTATGGACGCGCCGACGAGGAACCGGGGGCTGGGGAAACTCTGGCGAAAGTCCAACATGCTTCAATTTCTCCCTTCGCTTCATAATAACGTTCCACTGGTTGAAAGTGCATATGAACAAATCCACGCGTGGAAAAAGATGAGGAAGGGTGTAAGCGTGACCACTTCCTGTGTTTTGTAGGAACACACAGGAGTAGGCGTGGTCACGTGCAAGTGACGTGCATGTGTCAACTTTTTCACATGCACAATATGTGCATGGAGATGATATCTCAATGGCAGAGCGAGACGCGAGCCAGAGGTAATATAACTGCTTTCTTCCTGCCCTCGTGTTGCTGCTCCCATTCGTTTCCTTGTCGTTGGTTTTCAGTAAGTCTAGTTTTCAGTTGTTTCCATCTTTGTTTTTCGTGTTGCAGTTCGTTGTTTGTTAGTGTTTATTTGTAGTCAGCTTTTACCCTTTTTTCCTTGCCTGTGTAGCCGGTGTGATCTTGTCTGCGTTGTGTTTTAGTCGATTCGACCCCTGTTAAGGGATCGCCCTGAGTGGGAGTTGAACCCCGGACGCCCGCGTCGCGGGCGGCATCACAGACCACTAAGCAAGAAGTGAATTCACTTTTTGCTTCCGGGTCTGGATGCTTCTGGGGAGTGAGTTTACTTGCAGTACCGCTTACCATCCACAGCCACGTCACTACTTGTACCCGTGACTGTGGATATACTGCGGTACCTCCGTTACACTCACCCCCCTAAACTCACTCCACCCAGGGCATCCGGGTCTAACGGCACCACATGTAGCCGTGTGATCTTGTCTGCGTTGTGTTTTAGTCGATTCGACCCCTGTTAAGGGATCGCCCTGAGTGGGAGTTGAACCCCGGACGCCCGCATCGCGGGCGGCATCACAGACCACTAAGCAAGAAGTGAATTCACTTTTTGCTTCCGGGTCTGGATGCTTCTGGGGAGTGAGTTTACTTGCAGTACCGCTTACCATCCACAGCCACGTCACTACTTGTACCCGTGACTGTGGATATACTGCGGTACCTCCGTTACACTTGCTTTGCAGAGGTTTTTTGTTGTGCCCTTTTTGTACATGCTCTCTTTGTAAGATATTCTTTGTTTTGTTTGCTGCTGCCTTCACTAAGTAAAAGCTCATTTTGATTACACTTCACCCCTGGCTCCACGTCTCGTCTGCCTATTCTCTCCTCGTCCTGTTCAGCAATTGGGTCCTCGACAACACTATCCCTAAAAGTACTGTATTGTACCCATTCTGCAATCTGTTAATTAAGTTTTCAATCAATCACTTCACATTCTCTACTGTTCACTAGTTTCACCATATTTAACTTACTGCGTTGAAGTCTGGGGAAATAATTATAAATGCTCATTACACCCATTAACCATCCTACAGAAAAGAGCTGTGTGCATCATTCACAAGGTTGGATATCTGGAACATACTCATTCATTTTTCTTACAGTAAAAATTATAAAAGAATTACTGATATTGTAATGTATCAAACTGCACAAATAATGTACAAAGTAAAAAATTATAAACTCCCAGGAAATATTCAAAGACTGTTGCAAGATGGGGGTTACAATTTAAGGGGAACATTTAATTTCAAAAGATACAGTTTTCAAACGACCATTTCAATATGCGGAGTAAAATGACGGAACGGTCTGATTG
Organism: Notolepis coatsorum; assembly: GCF_963971535.1. Lineage (NCBI taxonomy): Eukaryota > Metazoa > Chordata > Actinopteri > Aulopiformes > Paralepididae > Notolepis > Notolepis coatsorum. The sequence continues at coordinate 35,399,462 of NC_140184.1, forward strand.
TGGAGTTAAAGCAATGTCAAAACATAAAACAGTTTAAAATAAAATACAGTCAAATGGTGCATATGTAGGTATATATGTATAAAAAATGGCTAGAGGAACTTTACAGGGTAACATACAGTTTGGCAAATATTAATAAGGTATTATTAAAAAATGTATTATTAAACTAAGTTCATTTTCAATATAAGTCTAGTAATGTATGAATTAGTAAATAAAATATGTTCTGATGAGTATATAGGGGTGGGATTAAATAAGTGTATGCTTCTTCCCACTCCTTTTCAAATATGTAAATGACAAAAAAGGTTTTTTTGTTTGTTCTTTGTTATTTTTTATTGATTTTTTTTTAATATTTATTATTTGAACGGCTTAAGGCTATATATGTACTTGATGTTTGTTTGTTATGTTGCATATTTGAAATAAACTTCAAACAAATAAAAAAAAATCAAATCACCACGGAGCTAGCCTTCCTCACCAGCTTGTTCAGTTTGTTGGTGTCCCTCGAGTTGATGTAGCCCCCCCAGCATGCCACAGCATAGAAGAGGACGCTTTTTACTGAAGACAGTAGGCTACTGCTGATTTAATGTACCTGACAGACCGATATCGACATGCTTCAGCCAGGATCAGGGCTACAGGGCTCCAGACAGGATCAGAGCTACAGGGCTCCAGCCAGGATCAGAGCTACAGGGCTCCAGACAGGACCAGAGCTACAGGGCTCCAGACAGGACCAGAGCTCCAGGGCTCCAGACAGGATCAGAGCTACAGGGCTCCAAATAGGACCAGAGCTACAGGGCTCCAGACAGGACCAGAGCTACAGGGCTCCAGACAGGATCAGAGCTACAGGGCTCCAGACAGGATCAGAGCTACAGGGCTCCAGACAGGACCAGAGCTACATGGTTACAGTCTCAAGGTAATTCTATAGTAATGATTATACTGGGTGGTAGAGCAGTCACCTGGTAATCCGGAGGTTCCCTGTTCGATTCCCACTCCTCCCGGGCACCTTCCAAGTTAGTATTGCATGGTTGCCATCAGTGTGTGAATGTGTGAGTGAATGGGTAAAATGTGAGGAACAAATTGTAAAGCGCTTTGGATAAAAGTGCTATATAAATGCACCATTTACCATCTACAGTATTTACTGTGTTGGGCCGCAGAGCTAGTGATCACCAGGTTTCTGTTAGAGGACCTAGCTCATCCGGGGACCATCGTTCTCTCCTCTCTGAGGTTGATGACATTCGAACCCCCCTTTTCTGTCTGGGTCTCCCATGGGTGCAGCTGTCTACTCTCTACAGCTCACGGCAGCAAGGACCGACTGTTTTGCGACTTTTACCACATATGGCAACAAAAATGCAATAAAGTGGGATGGTTAGAGAGAACGCTGAGTCTGGGGCTCGTCCCCATCCTCCATCCACTGGCCTGAACCCTACTCTGTTATCAGACCCTGCTGCTGCAACAGCCCTGGCCAATGAGATTATATCTCTGTTGGCAAAGCAGGTCATCATCACCAAGAAGTACCAAATATTTATTGGTACTCAAGAAAACTGGGGGAACCAGACCCATAATTGACCTATTCTCACTCAATCGACTGATTGCAGTGAAATTGTTCAGAATGTCATAAAACATCTGCTGTATGCAGTCAGGGAGGGAGACTGGGTCATATACCCATAGAAAATACACGAGTCTTGGTTTTCTTAGCAAGACAGCTCTAACCACTTTGATAGGAAAACAGTGCTCAATATAAAGCTCCTACCTTTCAATCTGAATAGCTCAAAAGAAAGTTCTGCAAGTTCATTGTAGTTTTTGTAGTTATAAGGGGGGACATCCCAAACCATTGCTGCATAACAACAGAGAAAGAAAGACAATTAATTGGGGGGGGGGGGTATAATCTATAGATATTTCACAATATTTCATCATTAATACAGGATTTTTTTTTAAATGTTAGCTCACAAACACAGATGATAATAATAAGCAATGGGTGGCACGTTTTGATATCTGATAGCATGCAACATGTAGTCAACTTGTCTTTTGAACTATACGACCACAACTATGAACTTAGGTACTGTCTGTCACTAGAGGGAGCTGCTTTCCTCCTTCCTACTCTGTATCCATAGCAACAGCTTCTTCAGTTATCCTACCATGCAAGATGGCTGAAGGGGAACATGTATCGGCGGTGAGTGAGATACTGTAACTGTCAAGCGTGTTTATACGTGGTTTATATAACGTTAACGCTGCCTCGTCTGTGGATATTATGTCAATTGCAGCTTTCTTAAAACGCCATATGTAACGTTAATGCTGGCTATATAACAGTGCTCATTATGCATTACCGTCGTTAAGTCGGAGCTAATGCTAATAATAACTTCCCTTGCAATCAAATTCTAGCTAATCTCTCTTTCGACGTCTAACTTAGGCTAACAGCTTGTGCGCGTTGACCATAACAATGCTTAAAGAGTCGGCTAACTATCTACTGTAACGTAATACTGCCATAAATGTCATGTATGTTGTGTATGTCATAAATGTCACTATGAATTGAAAATGGGGGACCCTGATGTAAACAAGACAAACGTCTTTCTCTGGTCTGCATGCCCTTAACAATTGTATGTATTGAGCCGTACTGTATTGTACCCATTCTGCAATCTGTTAAATAAAGTTTTCATTCATTCATTCATTCACGTTACCAAGGTGGTAAGTCCTTGGACTTTACCTGCTGCAGTTGTGACGTAAAGCTCGGTAGCTAACCGTTAGATGTTAAAAGTAAGTAACTGTTGCTGAATTGAAAGTGGGTGACCCTGATGTAAACAAGACGAAAGTCTTTCTCTGGTCTGCATCCCCTTAACAATTGTATGTATTGAGCTGTACTGTATTGTACTGTACCCATTCTGCAATCTGTTAATAAAGTTATCAATCAATCAATCAATCAATCAGTTCCTCCCTAGCTCTAACCAGAGCTCGCATTGCTCTGTAGCTAGCGGGGCTTATACAATTATTCAAAACTCACTACTACTGTGAGTCTGAGAGAGAGAACGAAGATAAAGTAATTTCCACGAAGCTTGGAGTCAGCCAGTGGTTCTCAACAGGGAGGCCTCAATGAGCTGTCAGCTGGGCCTTGATATGATTAAGAAATGATTGAAAACATGCATTCAATAAATTAAAAAAAAAACACACAAAGCAAGAAAATAATATTATGGTAATAGCATTTTTTACTCTGACGATTTAGATCTATTTCCTACTTACCAAATTATGTTGATTGGTAGACCTTTCTCAGCACAATCCATGCTGTTTCTCAGTACCTTCGGCTAGGTAGCCACAAACTAATACAAAGTCAATGGGGTCAAGCTCCTGACCTGTCTGTACAAGCTGACTGAAGCTAACTGAAATTTGCTGCACACAAAGTAGATTTCAATTTCAACTTCAGCTATAGAATAGCTACCCACCATAGGTAACATTAAATATCTAATAGTGAGCTGATGACGTTAATGTGACGCTACAATGTGTAATTCTTAATCAGTCTACTGTGAGCAAGTTTCATTGACTGATTTAGTGGTTATTCTACATGGTCCCCATTGCCAGTAGATAGAGAAATAAATTCCATTTGAGCTTCTCTGATTGGTTAGAAAAGAGACCACCTGTGAAACTTTAGTAGCCTCTATGAAAATTCAAACCAAAACTTTTGTGATAGAATACTGTGCACATTGTTGCTCTCACTAGTTCAGCCTGCACCAATGACAACACAAGACAAGACAAGAATGAGGTACAAAGTATTTATTGGCAATATGAGAATGAAGCATGGCCAGATGGTAGAGGGATCGATATTAGAGATGGGCATGAGTAATCAATTACCCAAGTACTCGCGGTTTCAACTGAACACAAGTGGTTTTTGAGGGTGCTTGATTTTTTAGTTTTTGCTTGTTTGTGCCACTGAAACATAAATCTGGCTCTGAAATCCTGTGAGGCATGAGTTGTTGCAGGAAGACAACACTGCTAGCAGTATCGCAAAGAGTTGTTGTGATAGAGTACAGCTGGCTTGGCGACGGCGTGAAAAGCGGCGGTTCGTGTTTGTGCATTTCCAAGTTGCATTTCCAAGTTGTGTGTGTGTGTGACTCAGCGCAATATCTTGTTATTGCTGCTGCTATGTGCTTTAAGAAACATGGCATGGATGCACGGGGTGTAGTGTACGCTTGACTAGGTCTGATGTAGGGGTGTAAGGTACGCGTATCCGTACCGAACTGAACCGTTTCAGTGTGTAGTGTACCGTACACTCATGGGCGGAGTTTATGGGGGTGCAGGGGGTGCATTGCACCCCCTGGTGGCCGGGGGTGAAATTGCCTTTTTTTATTTTTATTTTAATTTTTTTTTTATCAAGATTATTTTTATTTTAATAAAATTATAATAATTGTGAGAAACAAATCTGAATTCTATTATGTTTTGTTTTACAATACATTCATTTTATAGTAGTAATCATGTCACATTATAAGGCGAACCTTCTGTAGTGTGGCAGTGAAAGGGTTAACGGCAACGCACGGCCAGCAGCAGCAGCAGCGCGATACAAAGCCACTTATTCTGAGATGATAATTAATGTATCTGGATAACCAATGCACGAATTTTGTCGAGGCAGGTAGCGTTATTTCGGGAAAATTGATATCTATAGCCTGGTATATTTTTCGTCCACGAAAAATGGAGGCTGTAATAATTATTATTGCTCGAGAGTCTCTATGAATAATAATAATTAGAGCCTAAGTCAGTTAAAAATGATCCCCCGTAGTGCTGTGTGTGTGAGTGTGTGTGTGTGCTGCTGTACTACCTAAATAAAAAAAAAAATTAGGGGTTAGGGCATTGTAAAAACGCTAAAATAATAAAATAAAGGTCAAAAAAAATCGCGCGCGCCCGCGCGGGTATAGGTCGCCAAGCAGTCGCACCCCCTGGCGTCAAGTTCAAACTCCACCTATGCGTACACTATAACTATTAATTATTAATTTCAATATAGAATATTTGTTGACAGCCCTACAAGTACAATTAGTTACTGCACACTACATCGCCCCTGAGTGGAACATGGAAAGCCAAACTTTCCCCCACTGTACCGAAAACCCGTACCGAACCGTGACTTCAAAACCGAGGTACGTACCGTACCGTGGTTTTTGTGTACCGTTACACCCCTAGTCTGATGCATAGGGAGTGAGCAAGGGGGGGAAGCAAGGGGAGTCGAGTGCAAGGGATGAGGGCCACGACCCATCATTGCGCTGTGGTATGGCAACTGGCAAGCCCCCCATCTGACCGAATGGAAGGGAGAAGAGTTACTATATAGGGAGCAGGGAGGGAGGGTGGGTTGCAAAGCCCAATGATACAGATGTCTCTGGCAATGACAGAATAACTATGGTAAGAATATGGAACATTGATAGCTTTTGTGATAATCACAGGTAATGGCGATGGCATTGGTGAGAATACACATGGAGTTTCTTTGCAAACATAACAAACATGTTCCACACATTCAAGGAACTCATATAATTCACTATCTTAATGATAATCACATCAATAAACTGTGCAAGACCTTCTGTTGCGGCAGTAGGCTGTCATAAACAAGCCGCGCCGAGGGGCTAAGCAGAGGACGTCCAGAATATGCTATTCAAGCCTTTATTCCTTCGCTTCATGAAACAAACAAAATACACTTAATTACATACACTAATATACTGATACTGATGCGTTCTAATGATACTATCTTGCGTTCATGGTCACGTTCCTATAAACTATCTTGCGTTCTTGCGTTCAAAAGAAATGATGCGCTCCAGTCCCCTCTTTCCGTCAAACTGTCAACCCAGTGAAAAGTGAATGAAATTCCATAAGAACACTCCCATTACCGCCACGCCCACCACCTAAAGTGACAGTACAACTAATAATACAACACCAAAGATAATACTGAAACTTACATTACGGCTCCTACACCTCCTTCTATCACCTCCAGGCTGGACTGTTGCAATGCACTCCTCATTGTGATCCCTAACAAGAACATCCAGAACCGCCAGTATATGCAAAACTGTGCTGCTAGGATCCTGATGAGTGTTTTTAAATGCAACCACATCACCCCCTTCCTCAAATCACTCCACTCAGTGGCTTCCTGTCTCTCTCAGGTTTGAGTACAAGGTCTCCCTCACCTACCAGTGCATCCATGGTAATGCCCCCCCCCCCCCCCCCCCCCCCCCCCCCCCCCCACCTCAAGGAACTTCTCACTCCACAAACCGCCACACATAACCTCCATTCTAGAACTGCCAACTTTGTCAAACGGTTTCTCAAACTTTCTTTGTTCGGTTGCTCCCAGTCTGTGGAATGCTCTCCCCAACCATCTGAGGACACCACAGATGTGTGGATGCTTTTTAAACGTGGCTTAAAACCCCACCTTTTTAGTAGAGCTTTATTTTAGATTCTGATATGTTTCTTTTGTTGCAATACATGTTTTTAACCTGTAGCACTTTGAGATTGTCAAAATTGATTATTATTATTATTATTATTATTATTATTATTATTATTGTAAAGAGGTGTGTGTGTCATGATGCTGGCTTCCTCCTGAAATAAATGTATATACCATGATTAGTGGCCAGTCTGTTCCATAATTTATTTTCTTTGTTGACAAAACCCAGCCTGTGCTTTAGCTCCACCTATTTTATAAACCTATGCATTAACAAAAAATAAATCCTGTGAATTACATTAATATTGTGTTGTCAGAACAGTATTATGTTTGTATGTGAAGTGTACCTACCTTGTTAAACAACAATGTTGTTGAATTGTAAGTATTACAATTACATTGTAATCCATGCACAAAAACAATATTTTTTTCAGCAAATCTCTTACTTTGAACAATATTGTGCCAGTAAGGCAGTTCAATGTTTATACTAGGGATGTACCGATCCGACTTTTTCAGTCCCAATACAGATACCGATACCTGGGCAGTACCGATCCGATACCCATTGTTGAATTAATAAACTGTATGCCTCACTGTGTGGAAGAGACTGGGATCATTCTTTTGTGCAAGGCAACATCAGGCTTGACTTAAAACGTTACTTTGCTAACTTAGTGAAACAAAATGTAACAAATGAACACACAGATATAAATGTCATCTGTACATGTGCTATGTAGCACTTGAGGAAGCAGAAGCGAAACGCGTTGTGCAATAAAAAAAGCAAAAACCAGTCCTGAGGAGTGTGCGGCCCCTTCTTTTGAAGGTATTCTTCTTTTAGCTTTATATATATATATTGTAATCAAATGTATTGAATAAAGCATTAAAAAAAAGTTAATTATCCCAGATACCCAATCTAGCTATTTTAGTCATATTGGGGCAGATATCCGATATCAATATCAGATCGGTGCATGCATCCCTAGTTTATACGTGACAGGACTTTCGTTTTGTTTGTTTGTTTACATTGGCGACGTGTGGCCCTCTAATGGTCAGAATAGTTATGCATCTTTAACTCATTCACTGCCAACAACGATTAAACTCGTTATTGGCCACCAATCGTTGGATGCCAACAACGAGTATACTCGTTGTTGTGAAGGATCAGATTAAACCGAATATGTATATTTATTTATATATATATATTTAATTGTATTTGTATATCGTTTGATATCCCCTGTATATTCCTTGTACAATATGCATTGAATATCCCTGTTTCTACTAAACAGCCCATAATAGTTTCATTCTACCATTGGACGAGAACCTGGCGCCAGGTTGCCATACCCCTAGGTCCAAGTTCAATCGTGCCGCCTAACATGTCGAGGCAACCCCCGGTTCCGCGCAGTAATATGCCGGGCGAAATACGAATGGTACTATTTGTTCATAGCGCATATATATATGGCGCTCGTAAAGTAGAACTTTCTTTTAGTCCAGTTCTTTACCCTCCAACAGAGTGACAGACGCAAAGGCCTCCCCACGACCCACGTGCGGTGTAGTAGGGCCTACTTGGCCCAGAATAGGCATTGAGATATCGTGTAGATTAATAGTTGAATGGTCATAGTTTGGCACCATACCGTCGAGTTGGACGTATTCTATTAAGCTAATAATAGTCTATTTATGTATGGTGCATCGTTCGGTTCGAGTTCTACAGTTATCAGTACCCCCATCGTTCCTGACGTTATCTGGACGCTTATCCAGGCTGGTCAGACCCCTAGTGGTGATTGCATCCGAGGAGCTCCGGGTCAAGAGCGACTGGACCTGTATATTGGATTACTCTACCCGACGACGGCGAGCCTTCCACGGCTCTTGGATTATGCTTTGTGTGCTTTGATTATTCCATGGATAAAGGCCAACACTGTCGAGTGTTGGAATTACCCCCCGGAGAGGACTCCAGGTGAGGCGGCGCTCTACACGTGAGGTCGCACCACGTCTCTCCGTTGTGGACCGGCAGATACCGTTCCACAGAGGGTCCAGCTGTATTCGTCTGCGGCCCGAGGTTCTGTGGGCACTGTGTCTAAGACTTTGGATTCTCCCAAGACACCGTCGGCCAGATGGGATACCGCCAGCGGCTTCTCTAACCCCCCCCTCCTACTGTCTTACAACCAGCGGGACCCCCCCCCCCCTTAGTGTATCCAGCTATAATCATTTAAGTACCATCGCTATCGTTTCCTAAATATTCCAGGTTGTATACTTACTCCCTGCGCAACCAGAGATTGGACATTCAATGTTGATTTACCTACGAATACTAATTTGCCATAAAAGTGCATATTCAATATTTCAAATCATAAATGTAATTAAGTGAATGTTGTATACACCTTTTGCTGTATTAAATATTCGATTTGGTACATTTGTGTTGGTTCGTTTCATCAGGTGGGAAAGTGTTCATCATACTTATATCTTGTACTGGGTGGCCAGAAGTTAAAGTACATGAGGTGGTAGTGGTATTAAATATCATATCTAACAATACAGTCAGGGAATTGTACCCCTCAGCTACACTCGTTATTTGCTTGTTTTTTCTTTTAATCGATATTTCCATTCATTATCCATCCAGGAAGCCTGGTGTTATCATGGGGCTGAGTCTGAGATCACTAAAGTGCAATACCGGCACTTTATCGTATCGAGCACCATTTGAAACCTTGTGTATTGGGCTGTGCCACATGCTAAACGCTCTGGGCGCTCTTTTCTACTAACATGAACCTAGGGCTTCACCCGATCGCATTGAATCGTTTTTGGGACCCCCGATTCATTATGCTGTGGTGGGTTATGTTGTGGGCCAAATGGACATACGATCTACCAGATGGCAATCAAATAATTGGAATATTCTTTTTGGAATCCCACCGGCCACAGGTAAGAGCAATTTAACGTCAATTTTAGCTTGATTGTGCCTTGTTTTCATAGCCATTGCCCTGATCAGCATATGTTGTTGTAATAACGAATGGCGTTATTGACAATCAATTAATCAGAAACGACCCCCCCCCCTTTCATGCATTCATGATGGAACATAATACCAATCATATGCATTTGATTTTTTAACTGTAGCGTTTGTAGGGACGAAATGCCAATGGATTTAGTATAATACACGTCGCTGGCTATTACTAGCCTCCCAGGAATTACCCTAGATCGCTCTAAAACCATACTTAGGCCTAACAAAATAAATTGTTTGGTTCCTGTTGGTTGTCAGTTAAGGCCATGGGTAGGTAGGGAATTTATTTTATAAAATCTTTTATTAAAAAAATGTCCACAGCGACTATGGATAGGGAATTTCTTTATTTAATTAAAATTTTCACAACAACATGGATGCATGTACTCTGCCAGCATTATCCATAATACTAAAGGTTAAAATACAAAGACACTGTACTACAAAAGTACAATGTACAAAGGTAGTACTATTAAAAATGCCACCCCTAAATACTACTCACTAAATATCCTGACGTCAGAGAGCTGTGCAAATATTGTGAAATACTTGCGTTTTTATATATTCTCATTATTGACATGGACTGCACTTTTTTACTAAGATTTAACTCAACTTTATTGTTTAAAAAAAGAAGAAAAAAAAACGATTGAAATATATATATTTTTAAACTCATAAAATAAATTTGGGTCGCACCTAAATCGGCAGCTTCGGTCACCAACCGGAACCAAACAATACATTTAGCATGGCCTTATATTCACCATGGTATATGTATGGATGTATGGATGTAAAAATAAAAAATAAATCACATATTGAACGATAGATACTCGATGTCAAATGGGCCATAATATTGCACCCATAGCTAGAATATAGAATATAGTTATAGCCCTGCAAACAAGGTGACGGACTCCATTGGTTTAATGCGTGGCAGCGCATAGCCATATCCCGGTAACAGCGTGGCAGCCATGAGTTAATGTGACTTTCATTTTGCTATAGCTTAACTCATTCCCCGCCAACAACGTTTATACTGTATACGTTATTGGGCGCCATCCTTTGAACGCCAACCACGTATATATATATATATATATATATATATATATATATATATATATATATATACGTTATTTGATAGTTTTTCAATATTTTTATTCATTATTCATACTTGGTGTTACCATAGAGAATGAGTCTGAGATCGCCAAAGTGCAATACCGGCCGCATCCAGCTAGACGGCGGTATTGAGCACCCTTTGAAACCTTGTATCTTGGCCTGTGTAATGGCCAAATGTCACAGGCTCACTTTTCTTTGTCGGGCGAGTGGAGCGGTTATAACGATCGGATTGAGAAGGGTCAAATGCTCCCGATGCATGATGTGTGGTGGATTATGTTGGCGACACGATGGACACCAATACTTGGAATCGCAATCAGATAATTGGAATATTCTTTTTGGGGTACATCCTAGTGAAGGTAAGGACTATACGATATCGATCCTGCGTTGATCCAACCATGTATTCACCCGGATCGCAACAGGTGTGTGTAACATTACTCCACAACGTATGCCGTTGGTGACGATCAAAGCATAAACCCCCCCCCCCCCCTTCATGCATTCATGATGAAACATAATACCTACTATATAGATTTGATTTCAGAATAGTAGCGTGTCCAGGCAATAAATGCCAACGTTTATAGTAGAATTTACGTATAAGGCTAGCTAGTATTACTCAGCCTTTCGGGAATTACCCCAGACCACGCTATAACTATACTTATATTCACCACGGTATAACACGGGAACGTATGGATGAAAAAATGTATTCTTGTTCACATATTGAACGATAGATAGGTGATGTCAAATGGGCCATAGTATTGTATCCATAGCTATAATATAGAACAGTGGTCACCAACCCGTCGATCTTGATCGACTGGTCGATCTTTGAGACTGTCCCTGTAGATCTTTCCATGAAAATTAATTTTTTTTTTTTTTTTTTTTTTTTTTTTTAGATCTTACCCTGAGAGTCCACATTACAGTTCTACTTTTGTTTTGATGTGAAAAGTGATGCTGCACTTAGCACTGACTGAGAAAGTACACATACAGTTCTACGTTTGTTTTGATGTGAAAATGATGCTGCACTTAGCACTGACTGCACTTAGCAGCACTGACTGCACTTAGCACTGACTGAGAAAGTACACATTACAGTTCTACTTTTGTTTTGATGTGAAAAGTGATGCTGCATAAGATGACTGCACTTAGCACTGACTGAGAAAGTACACATTACAGTTCTACTTTATAAAATGCTAATTGTAAATATGTTTGTCAATGTTAATAATATGAGAAAGTCCACATTACAGTTCTACTTTTGTTCTGATGTGAAAACTGATGCTGCACTTAGCACTGACTGCACTTAGCACTGACTAAGAAAGTACACATTACAGTTCTACTTTATAAAATGCTAATTGTAAATATGTTTGTCAATGTTAATAATATGAGAAAGTCCACATTACAGTTCTACTTTTGTTTTAATGTGAAAAGTGATGCTGCATAAGATGACTGCACTTAGCACTGACTGAGAAAGTACATAATAGTTCTACTTTGACATTTTAATGTTGGACCAAAGCATTGCATGTAATTAGAATACAGGCAAATAAGTCATTTAGTTTAAAGTACAATCTTGGCTGTCTTTTTCTCTCAACGCTTCAATAGGTAGATCTCGCCTTCACCAAAAAAAAAAAAGGTGATCTTGGGCTTAAAAAGGTTGGTGACCACTGATATAGAATATATAGTTATAGCCATAGCTGTCAACATTGGGATTTGAAAAAACGGGAGATTTTGCCCGGCCCCCTCCCAATGTAGTCTCCTCCCCCTCGTATGTATATATTTTCTGTTAGGATGTTTGTTGACAGTTGCTCTCTGCTGAGCTGCCTCGTTGCTTCCATCTGTTGGTCAAAACCTGTATGTACCCAAGGACTGGGTGAACTACTAATTGCTACATGAAATTAATCAGATACCTGGTTGAAAGTGAAATGCTGTGTACATCCCTGCATTAAATGAATGGAAGTGTCAGTGTTTCTGTAGAGGAGATGGAACGCCTGCTCTTGTCGGCACTGCGCAGCCGTGGAATCGCAAGGCCATAGATTTAGAATATATAGAAAGGGCACATTGTGGTATATCATAATTAATTTGTTGAATACAATAGGATTTTTATAACGTTGACACAAATTAAGGAATATTTACACTAAGTTCTCTTTTACCTCTTATTTAATTCATTCATTAATTTAATTGTAGGTACTGTTTATATTGTACATAGTCCTGTGTGTTGTATATTGTGTCCTATGTTACTTTTGTGTTTATTGTCTCTTTCTATATACACCGTGGGAAGGGGGGCACGTAATTGAATTTGTCTGTATGTCTTGCACAAATTGGAAAATGACAAAGTTGACTTTGACTTTTAACATGTGTCTATAGTGTCAGACACTAATTGTAATGTTAAAAAGTCGGATACTGCTGTAATATAAAGTGAAATTCTACCATGCCTCAATGTATCAACTTTAAACATACACTAAATGTTAATGTTAGAAATGTTAATTTCCGGTGGTCAGGTGGCATAGCGGAGATTGTGCTTGTCACCAATGCAAGAGGCTGCGGTCTCGACTCCCGGAGAGTCAGCATTGCCTTGGCTCGGGCTGATCGCTATACTAACTTGTTTGGCTGAGTTAGGGGGAGGGGAGCCGTGGGTGGGTCCTGGGCGTTGTGGACAGCGAACCCTACAGTTCGGTCGGGGCGCCTGCTCAGCGAAGCTAGGATCTGGTGAGAGGTAGTGCGGCCTCCCACACGTTACACTCTCCCAGTGAGAATCTGCGCGGCCAGGCTGGCTGCCGGCTGGCTGCACATGCGTCGGAGGAAAGCATGTGACAGTCTCCGGCCTCTCGGACCAACAGTAGGGGAAAGTGCGCAACAACCAGGAAGGGGGTTGGGAATTGGCATAACGACTAACAGTGGGATGGGAGAAAATCGGAAAAAGAAGGAGGGAGAAAAAAGATAATAAAAAAATAAATAAAAATAAAATGTTAATTTCCATTATTTCCACCATGTGCAACATTTCCTAAGAACAGCAATGTCCATTCTATCAACTCCAAATCTGTGTTATGAGCTCAATTCTCCCGGTGCATGCAGAAGTAGAATTGCTGTCTTGTTTTGGATGAATGAGTAGAAATGAAAAACGGAAATCTTGTTTTATTAAAGTAGTTTTGACATGTGATATAGATAAAGATATTGTTTCATTGTGTATTGATTAACTTTACATTTGCGCTTCATTACTTCACGAAAGTTATACTGGCACAAGGGTCTAATACAGCAATGGATTATGGGTAAATGCAACGTTAAAGCAGTGCCAATGTAAGACTGACTTTACATTAAACGAATGACAATAATATAGTATAAGTGTATTATTTGGACTAAAGAATGGTGTTGTCTCCATAGATATCTATATCTATGGTTGTTTCACCCTACTCGCATGTTGAGGGAGAGAACCCTGAGAAATACACTGAGAAACCACGGCCGAGAGTGAGCTCTCCGGGAACAATCCCACTTTGCCCGACAGTTTGACTGAGCTCAGGGAATGTGGGGTATAGGGCCATTTTTAAGTTTCTAAATAGTACAGGTTAGAGTGGTAGGATATAGAGTAGACAATAGTAATTATCATGTGCATAATCCATCTAGATCCACACTCCATTTCAGTAGGTGGTGGTAATGCACCAAAACGTTAGTGCCAACCGCCAATAAAAATCTGAAGAAGAAGTTTGTCGGCAACCGTCTTCCGGTCTGACTTCCTGTGCTAACGTTCTAATCTACACTCCTGCCACCTGTCGTCACGGAGGGGAATTGCAGCCATTTTGTATAAAAAAACGGGAAAAATACAGGAAAATATTTTAACAGGGACGGCGGGAGAGAAGGACGGCGGGAGAGAAGGTTGAAATACGGGAGAATCCCGGGAAAACGGGAGGGTTGACATGTATGGTTATAGCTCTACAAACAAGGTGACGTACTCCTATCTTTTAAAGCGTGGTAGTGCTAGAACGGGACCCGTCTAATCCCCGGCGGTCAATGAGTTAAGAGCACGTATCTCAAACAATAGTCAATAGCCTTACCCAGCTTTCTTGAGCTATTGGAGATGGACCCAGTATTTAGCATCCAGTTGTACCCTGTGTTTTTCTTTACTGGGTGTAGTGTGTGCAACGTGGCAACAGAACCATGATAAGGTACCTCAGTTCTAGACTATAACATATCAACCACAGCATGTAGTGTGTGCAAAGTGACTTTGAATACAGTTTGTTATTTGTGCAGAACTCCTTTTCATTAATTGTTCCCCCAGGGAGATGGAGATGGATTCTCTGTACTTCCCTGAAATCTGAGTTGCATGTGTGATGTCACTAATAGGTCAAACCTATCATGATCCAATGTGTGGTAACTTGACGCCCTTTGGCTTCAGGAAACACAGAAAGCTGAGTAGGTATTGACATATAAGCTGCAGACTTTGGCCCTTTCTGTCCTCTGTCTTCACTGTCCTACAGCCTAATCTTCACTGTCCTCTGTCTTCACTGTCCTACAGCCTAATCTTCACTGTCCTCTGTCTTCACTCCTACAGCCTACTCTTCACTGTCCTCTGTCTTCACTGTCCTCTGTCTTCACTGTCCTCTGTCTTCACTGTCCTCTGTCTTCACTGTCCTCTGTCTTCACTCCTACAGCCTACTCTTCACTGTCCTCTGTCTTCACTGTCCTCTGTCTTCACTGTCCTACAGCCTACTCTTCACTGTCCTCTGTCTTCACTCCTACAGCCTACTCTTCACTGTCCTCTGTCTTCACTGTCCTCTGTCTTCACTGTCCTCTGTCTTCACTCCTACAGCCTACTCTTCACTGTCCTCTGTCTTCACTGTCCTCTGTCTTCACTCCTACAGCCTAATCTTCACTGTCCTCTGTCTTCACTCCTACAGCCTACTCTTCACTGTCCTCTGTCTTCACTGTCCTCTGTCTTCACTGTCCTCTGTCTTCACTCCTACAGCCTAATCTTCACTGTCCTCTGTCTTCACTGTCCTCTGTCTTCACTCCTACAGCCTACTCTTCACTGTCCTCTGTCTTCACTGTCCTCTGTCTTCACTCCTACAGCCTAATCTTCACTGTCCTCTGTCTTCACTCCTACAGCCTACTTTTCACTGTCCTCTGTCTTCACTGTCCTCTGTCTTCACTGTCCTCTGTCTTCACTGTCCTCTGTCTTCACTGTCCTCTGTCTTCACTGTCCTCTGTCCTCTGTCTTCACTCCTACAGCCTAATCTTCACTGTCTTCTGTCTTCACTGTCCTCTGTCTTCACTGTCCTACAGCCTAATCTTCACTGTCCTCTGTCTTCACTGTCCTACAGCCTACTCTTCACTGTCC
Organism: Notolepis coatsorum; assembly: GCF_963971535.1. Classification (NCBI taxonomy): domain Eukaryota; kingdom Metazoa; phylum Chordata; class Actinopteri; order Aulopiformes; family Paralepididae; genus Notolepis; species Notolepis coatsorum. The sequence continues at coordinate 35,415,221 of NC_140184.1, forward strand.
TCTGTCTTCACTCCTACAGCCTACTCTTCACTGTCCTCTGTCTTCACTGTCCTCTGTCTTCACTGTCCTCTGTCTTCACTCCTACAGCCTACTCTTCACTGTCCTCTGTCTTCACTGTCCTCTGTCTTCACTCCTACAGCCTAATCTTCACTGTCCTCTGTCTTCACTCCTACAGCCTACTCTTCACTGTCCTCTGTCTTCACTGTCCTCTGTCTTCACTGTCCTCTGTCTTCACTCCTACAGCCTAATCTTCACTGTCCTCTGTCTTCACTGTCCTCTGTCTTCACTCCTACAGCCTACTCTTCACTGTCCTCTGTCTTCACTGTCCTCTGTCTTCACTCCTACAGCCTAATCTTCACTGTCCTCTGTCTTCACTCCTACAGCCTACTTTTCACTGTCCTCTGTCTTCACTGTCCTCTGTCTTCACTGTCCTCTGTCTTCACTGTCCTCTGTCTTCACTGTCCTCTGTCTTCACTGTCCTCTGTCCTCTGTCTTCACTCCTACAGCCTAATCTTCACTGTCTTCTGTCTTCACTGTCCTCTGTCTTCACTGTCCTACAGCCTACTCTTCACTGTCCTCTGTCTTCACTGTCCTCTGTCTTCACTGTCCTACAGCCTACTCTTCACTGTCCTCTGTCTTCACTGTCCTCTGTCTTCACTGTCCTCTGTCTTCACTCCTACAGCCTACTCTTCACTGTCCTCTGTCTTCACTATCCTACAGCCTAATCTTCACTGTCATACAGCCTACTCAAAGGAATGTGAATCACTACCCACTTTCAAAACCACTCTCAAAGAACACCTACGGGAGACTGCAATTCGAAACTGGCCCCTGTACATGTCCTAACCCAACCCCCTCCAATGTACAGTAAATTACCAAGTATGGTTTTGTCAATATTCCAATGTACAGTTTTGCTTGTACAGTTGTACAGTGTTTTTACAACATGTGTTATGGTGTTAAACAAAGAATAAGATGAAGGATACAGTATTGTACTTTATGAAAAGTACTTGGTTGAAAGATCTGTTTTAAGTAGGAACGGTCGATATCCATTCAAGCAGATATCACACTAGGCTAATAACTAGGCAATTTTATGACCAAAAGCTGACTTCAGATACCTCATAGTAGCATTTATGTGATGATACCATTTTCAAGTCATGTTTGTATTGTCATCAATATGCTCACAATGTTGTTTTATTTTCAGCTCCCTGTGGCTACTGAGCCCAAGAAGCGACGGGCCCCCAAAGGTACAGTCTCCTTCTCTAACCTTATCGGAAATGACACACTCAAACTTAATGATTTTTTCTGCAAAGGTTTAAAAGGTCAAGACCCCTGGAAGACTAGGGGCTAGATCCACAAAGAATGGATTGCACAGAGCAAGCTGCACCCTTACTTACAATACATTATGAATTGAAAATGGGGGACCCTGATGTAAACAAGACGAAAGTCTTTCTCTGGTCTGCATCCCCTTAACAATTGTGTGTATTGAGCCGTACTGTATTGTACCCATTCTGCAATCTGTTAATAAAATGTTCATTCAATCAATCAATCTGCACGGTGATTGATTGAATGAAAATTGTATTAACAGATTGCAGAATGGGTACAATACAGTACGGCTCAATACACACAATTGTTAAGGGGATGCAGACCAGAGAAATACTTTCGTCTTGTTTACATCAGGGTCCCCCATTTTCAATTCATTTTTTTTGATCAATTTTTTTTATTATTATTCACATGAAACAAGACAACACATTAACACTTTGATTGCCTAAGGCAAAATTCATGATATACCATCCGTTGCCAGCTCTATTTAACATGGAGAAGTTCCCCTTCTTTGCAGGGCTATAACTTTTTAAATTCTATTGCTAGATTGCCATTATTAGGGCCCATTCAAGGTCCTATATGTATTGTTCATGGTGTAGCAACGTTAAACTTTTCATTCACATATTCATACTAAAATATGGTCTAAGGTATAAGTATGTTTTCATCTCTTTCTGCAGCTTTCTCCAGAACGTGATCTATAGCCCCAAATGCATTATATTGATGATGAAATACAGTTTGATAGCAATCGGCGCGATATAAAAAATTCCAACTGCACGTACTTCTGGAAGTTACTACACGTCATCTGATGTTGACAGGATGGGCGAGGGGGCGTTTATAATTCCGTGGGCAGCGTTATACCATTCATCTAATGTGGGTCATATGTTCATCAGATCAGTTAGTATCGAACACGGTAATATTACACGCTAAAACTCACCCCAGTCTCCTCGGGCCGTTGGGCGATCAGCGTGGGGTAGACAGTTTTCCATTATGGGATGTCGAAATACCCGGTCCATTTCCAGGTTGTATAATAGTATATACGTCCAAATCATGTTGTTTATCGAGTTATTGGCAACGGATCGCTATGTATTGTGTCAAGCTCGAGTCCCGGGACCTATAGCGAGTGCCCGGAAGTAATATGGGTGATCACCACTTCATCCACATGACTTCCTGTTTGGCGCTTCTGCCGATCGGCCACCAGATGGCGCTCTTGAACCGCTAGAGGATTGAGAGGAGCTCAGAACTGTGTGTGAAGGCTGCAGAGGGGAAATATGATTCCGATCACAGATTTTTGAAATATTGATATTAAAGACGAGTTAGGGCGTCCTCGGCAACTTTAGCATGGCTAGGAAAGACGCCTAAACACGTTTTCGGCACTTAAAGTGTTAAACACAATCACAATACATAGAACTTCACAAGAAAATAACAAAAACAATAATAATACAGAATAACAATTTATACAGACAAAGAGAAAAGAAAACAGAGTTCAACCTTCTAAATTTTAAATCCAAGGGGTACTATCCAATAAATGGTCTTTCCCAGTGTTCAGCCCCGATTCCCGGCTGTGTGACCCTATATTAATAAAACGTACATCTCCAATTCACCACAAGGACCACTTTTTGAGAACACGACCCGAAAACAGAGCAATGAACCTTCATGACAAAACAAAAACCTGTAGAGGTGTTCCATAGACTCACAGAGACCGTGTAAAAGTGACCAAACAGTGAAGAAATAGTTAAATAGCTGCCCCCCCATAAAATCCCCAGCTAAACTCAAGAGGACAAGACAAAAGACAAGACAGACAAAACATTTCCTCCTCCCCCTCCCAAGAGACCCCCGGACTCCCCCGAACAAGCACCCCAACCCCGCTCAGCCGCACACGGCGGTCCTTACCTTCTCAGCTGCTGCGAACCACAGGTCAATGCCAGCCTGTCCTACCCCAATCACCCGCGCCGTGGATATCTCAAGATAAATCACATCCAATAGTGTTAGGGACCAGTTAATCACTGTAAGCTTCTCAGGCTCCTTCCATCTCATTGCTATTAGCTTATTCGCTGCTGTGACACCCGCTAGGACAACCCTTTTTAGTTGAACGGACGCAGGTAGTGTCGTTATATCGTTCAGGAGTAGCGTAACAGCTGTGAATGGGATAGTTAAGCCACACAGATCTGAAAGTTTGTCCGTTATTGACCTCCAGAAGCGGGCCACTGGTGGGCAATCCCAATACATATGCATATAAGTGCCAGTGGCCTTTTGAGAGCACAAAGTGCACCGAGAGTCGGTTATCAGTCCCATAGCAAATAGCTTCCTAGGTGTAAGATAGGTCCTATGAATATAATTAAAATTAATTTGCTGGTGATTGGGGTTGCGGGAAGATAATGCCACATTTGCCCAAACATCATCCCAGTCAAACTCGGGGTCCAACTCCGGGATATCCACCCGCCAGATTGTATCCAATGATACATTTTTATACGTGGATTGAATTAAGAGCGTATAAAAGTCTGAGACAAACCCTCTGGAGGTCGTCCTGTCCACTATGAGCCTGAGGAAGGGGTGTGGGTGCAAAGCTTGAGCCCACGGCACGCCATGCGCCCTCAGCGCTGACCTTAGTTGAAGGTAAAAAAAAAAAGACTTGCCGGGAAGATCATAAAATTCTCTTAAGTCCTGAAACGCACGGAGGCCGTTCTTATCATAAATATCCTCCAGAGTATGAACTCCCCTCCTCTGCCATTGAGGAATATTAACCGGCTTGTGCCCAACAAGTAATTGCTGGTTATTAAAAATTGGAGAGTCCAGGTGCCATGGGCATTTAACCCCACACAACCTCTGTACATTACGCCACGTTTGGATCACGTGAGTTATGATCGGTCCATACCTCAGCCGGCATTTCGAAATAGAGACAGTGGAGTACACCACATCCTGCAATCTTAGCGGTGAGACCGCCGCCGCTTCTAAGGAGCGCCAAGATACAGCATCTACAGGGTCTAGCCAGCACATCAGAGGTCTCAGTGAGAAGGACCAGAAATAAAGCTTAAAATCAGGGATTGCGAGGCCCGCATCCTGTTTCCTACGTTGAGTAGTAGCTCTTTTGATTCTCGGGCGTTTGTTATTCCAGATAAATTTAGATACCATCGATTGTACCTTGCGCCAGTGGTCTATTGGAGGGGGCAGGGGGAGCATTGAGCTAACAAAATGTATCCTAGGCAGAACGTTCATTTTGATTATGGAAGCTCGGGCTTGTAGGGAGTTAGGAAGGGACGACCATCTGTCTAGATCCTGGCGTATTTTATCATAAGTACCTGTGAAGTTGTACTTAGTAGTTTGACTCAGCATGGGGAATATCTCTATACCTAAGTATTTAAAATGTTCCACTATGGGGATATCAGCTGGTAGTCGCACCGCCTTGGCCAGCTCATTAAGAGGTAGGCAGGCTGATTTGTTCCAGTTAATCTTAAAGCCTGACAATTTACCAAAGTCGTCGATTATTTCCAATAATTTTGTGGCCGACCGGGAAGGGTCATCCATAAAAATCAGTAGGTCATCCGCATAGAGAGCAATTTTGTGTGGTGTATTATTGATCATTATGGGGACGATGTCCTCTGATTGCCTAATAAATTGGGCCAATGGTTCGAGGGAAAGCGCGAATAGTCCCGGGCTCAGAGGACAACCCTGTCTAGAAGATCTGGAGACTGGGAAAAGTGTGGAACAGTTTTTGCCTGTCAGTATCATTGCCGACGGCGAGGCATACAGGACTTTAATCATATGAATAAAATTCTTTCCCAGACCCATGACCTCAAGTACCTTCCACAGGTATGACCATTCTAGTCTGTCAAACGCCTTCATGGCATCCAAAGACAGAACAGTGGACGGAGCTGTATTGTCTTTACTGTTATCGACTACATGCAGCAGCCTCCTAAGATTATCTGCAGCCAGGCGCCCCGGGATAAAACCAGTTTGATCGCAGTGTACCAATACCGTCATAAATCTCTGCAGGCGGCGGGCCAGCACCTTGGCAAACACTTTTAAATCGGCCCGAGAAGACTCAAGGGCCTATAGCTACCACAATCATTGGGATCTTTGTCCTTCTTGAGAAGTAAAGAAATCAGCGCCATGTTGACATCTCTTGAGAACTCCCCCTGTTCGATAGCGTAATTGATCATATCGAGCATCAATGGGCCCAGTTTGTCCCAGAAAGCTAAATACACCTCGGGTGGAATACCATCCCAGCCTGGTGCCTTACCCCTCTGCATTTCAGTGATCGTCTCCCTTAGTTCCATAAGGGTGATCGGTTTCCCCAGTTCCTTAGCCTCTTCCTCAGAAATGTGGGGTATCTCAAGCCCGCCAATGAACGATTCAAATTTAGAGTCGTCGAGATTAACCTCTGAGCTATATAACTGTGAGTAAAACTCTTTAAAAGTGTCGTTGATCTTTTTCGAATCAGTAGTGATTGTACCCTGTCGCGTCTTGATCGAGGGGATATCCGAGAAATGATCATTCGAGCGTATTTTCATTGCCAATAGATGGCTAGGCCTGGAGCCGTGAAAGTAGTAATTTTGCCTTGTCCTATGTATCAAGAACTCAGACTGTTGTTTAAGTATGGAGTTTATTTCCTTCTTGACTATCTTACGTTGTGTGTTTAGTCGTTCACTATAGTTAGTTTGCAAAGATGCGTATAGATCCGCATATAATGTTTCCAGTCCTTCTAGTTTTTTTGATCGGGATTTACGTAAGTTGGAGGAGAAAAGTGTGACATGACCCCTGATAAATCCTTTCAATGCGTTCCATAGGACCCTGGGGTCATCGACCGTGCCAACTTTGATCTGCAAGAATTCAGCTAGTTTACTCCCGAACTCAGAGCAGAAATCATCGTTCTTTAATAAGGTTGAGTTAAAACGCCACCTGGGAGCTCTCGTGGAGAGCCTGCCAAAGGTTGCCACAAGGAAAATCCCCTTGTGGTCCGAGAGAGCCAGGGGAACCAATGAGACGTCGAAACTATCAAACAAATTAGGGGATGCGAATGCATAGTCTATTCGAGAGAAGGTTTTGTGTCTGGCAGACAGGTGAGAGTAATCCTTGAGGGTGGGATTGGATAAGCGCCATAGGTCTGCGAGCCCAGTGTCCTGGGCCCACATCCTGAGGGCCTTAGAGGACCGTTTTTGGTCGCTTGTTTCAGAGGACCCGGACCTATCCATCTCCGCATCCCAGCACGCATTAAAATCGCCACCCACAATGAGAGCATATCCAGTAAGTTCCAACATATTCTTCGTGATTGTATTATAGAACGCTGAATCAAATGTGTTAGGGGCATACAATGCTATTATTGCCATCTTCCTATGAGAGAACTCAACTTTTGCTATAGTAATCCTTCCCTCCGTGTCCGACCACACATCCAGGACTTTGATATCAAGGTTACGTCTTGTAACTATGACGACTCCTTTCATCTTATCATCGGCTGAGGATGAGGAGATAACGTGATATTGTCGATTTGCTAGCCTTGACACATCACCCACCAATAAATGCGTCTCACTAAGGAGAGCAATGTCAATATTTCTTCTCTTCAATAACCAAAGGACACTGGCACGCTTGTGTGGGGCGTTAAGACCTCCTGCGTTCCAAATTAAAATATTCAATTTAGCCATGGTCGAGTTTGTCTAAATGCGTAGAGAACATACCAGTGCAGCCAGGCTGAGTACAGAGGCGCTGATCCAGGCGGGCCCAGACGGTCAATCCCAGGAGTTCAGAGGAGGAACAATTACACACATATAAGACAACAGTACATAAAACACATAAAAATACCACCCCAGTTACAACCCCCCCTCCTTCTACTCTAAACCCTAACCCACCCGTCCTATTATAAGCCCTCCTATACCCACTCTCCAATCCCCTCCCTATGCCCCATCCACTAAGGATGGTCATCTTCCTATAATTTCCCACTGGAGTCATGGATCCAATAAGACGCTCCCCACTCCGACCCCCCTCTAGATAAACCCCTGATTAAACCCCCACTAGTCCAATAAACACAAATAATAATAAAAATAAAATTCAATAAAGATATCGGTCGAAAACCACCTGAGCCTTGGCCCTAACATGAGATAACCATAATGGAAAAAATAGCCATTATTATATAATAACTCAACATCACCCCTGCAACCATCTATTTCCGAATCTGCGCATCAACGTCGCAATGTTATAGCACAAATGGATAAAGGAAAATTCAAAACAAAATTAAATTAAAGCATACCAGCAGATAGTCTAAGGCAGGATCGGATCACAGGTAAATTGTGCAAACAGATGTCATTTAAACAACGACAATAATAAGAAAGGGAAAAAAGGGGGTTATGGTCAAAGTGCACACCTGTAACAGCCCCTCTGAACAGGCACAACGGTTGGAATGACATAACCTATGTAAGAATAGAATTAAACACATTCATTAACCCGGGGATGGTAATAAGCAATACCTGACACAACCTGTTATCATATATTGTTTCAATAAAGATATCGGTCGAAAACCACTGTGAGCCTTGGCCCTAACATGAGATAACTATAATGGAAAAAATAGCCATTATTATATAATAACTCAACATCAACCCTGCAACCATCTACTTCCAAGTCTGCGCATCAACGTTGCAATGGTATAGCACAAATGGATAAAGGAAAATTCAAAACAAAATTAAATTAAAGCATACCAGCAGATAGTCTAAGGCAGGATCGGATCACAGGTAAATTGTGCAAACAGATGTCATTTAAACAACGACAATAATAAGAAAGGGAAAAAAGTGGGGTTATGGTCAAAGTGCACACCTGTAAGTGCCCCTCTGATCAGGCACAACGGCTGGAATGACATAACCTTTGTAAGAATAGAATTAAACACATTCATTAACCCGGGGATGGTAATAAGCAATACCTGACACAACCTGTTATCATATATTGTTTATATATATATTCAACCGATCTTCTCCTACCGGAGCCCAAAGCTCAAAACAGCCTGGATATAAAAATAAAAGCATACAAGAAGTTAGTTAAGGACCCAATCACTGTTGAATTGTGCGAACCGATGACACTTAAACAGCAACAACAACTAAAGTGCGTAAATATTAACGGGTCTCGAATGTCTCAGCGCAGACGTTAGACACAGCCCGCTAGCTAGCCCGAGGCTAGCGCGTAAGCTAGTGATGAATCCGGATACATTTACATTTACATTTACATTTAGTCATTTAGCTGACGCTTTTATCCAAAGCGACTTACAAGTTCTGTACGACAAGCCATCAGGAAGGGCACAACTCTATCAGCTGAGTAACAATGTTCATCAAAGTGTTGAGTGCTACAGTGTAGGTTAGTTTATTAGGACAAGTGCATGACAGTATGGTTAGTTAGGGTTAGGTTTTTTTTTTTTTTTTTTTTTTTTTTTTCAGATAATGGTTGAAGAAGTGCGTCTTTAGTCGACGGCGAAAGATTGGACGTGTTTCGGCTGTCCTAACTGGGGTGGGTAGTTCATTCCGGATAGCACGTTAGAGTCTGTTATGTACATTGTTCAGCTAGCTCGTTAGCTTCCAAAGAGGCGATACACAAGTACGACCATGAGGTCAGCATTAGCAAGTAACAGAAGTCATTGGGAAGCCCCGCTAGTTGGATGGGCAGTGGACAGTTAGCATGATATTCTGTTCCCGCAAAAAGCCAAAGCAAAAGGCTGGCTGTCACAAAATGGTCACATCTAGAGACCTCAAAACGTACTCTAGCGAGGCCTTTAACCTTGAACTGAAGAGCCTGGACTGGTCAGATGAACTCAATGGTACACTGGTTGAAGAAACCTGGCTTGGCTTCAAAACCAAATTCTCAACAATACTAAACAACATGGCCCCCCTAAGAACCACCAGGGTAAAAAATCGCGCTGAGCCGTGGATGCACACTGAAATACTGACCGCTATGAAAGCCAGAGACAAAAAATGCTCTGAATTTCATAAAAGTCAGTCAAAGCTTACCAAAAGCACGAGCAGTGAACTCCAAGCCCACGTGACTGAACTCAAACTAGAAAGAAACAGACTAAGAAATGACGTAAACTCCATGATAAAAACGGCAAAAAAAATGTCATCAATGACAAAACTGAGGAAAACAAAAATAAACCACGTGAACTTTGGAAATTACTCAATAATCAACTAGGCTGCAGTAAAAAACTTAAAACCAGGTTCTCAAACATAAACATAAAGACGGACAACACGCTCATCACAGACAAACTGGATGTAGCCAATTACTAACACTTTCTTCACAAACATAGCCACAACACTGGTAAACAAACTACCCTCCCACTCAGGGCAGTATGGGGTAGATCACATAGTAGCATACTACAAGAACCTAGGCGTCCACAAAGACGATTTCAAACTGGAAATGGTAACTACAGATGAGGTACTCAATAAACTGAGCGCCCTCCAACCGAACAAGGCCACTGGCCATGACAACATCCCCTCCAAATTCCTCAGAGACTCAGCAGCCGCCATCACCCCAGTCATCACACACATAATAAACCTCTCCATAAAACAGGGACACGTCCCCAAGGACTTCAAAATAGCGAGAGTAACACCCCTGCACAAAAAGGGCAGCAAATTAGACCCAGGCAACTACCGCCCTGTTTCTATCCTTACATCCATCTCGAAAGTCATGGAAAAAATAGTATACGAACAGGTCGAAAAGTACCTTACGGATAAATATCTAATCTACGAATTCCAATCTGGCTTCAGAACATCCCACTCCACTGACACATGCCTTCTCTATTTGAACGACCACATCAAGCAAGAGGTGGACGCGGGCAAATACTGCGGCATGGTCATGCTAGACCTACAAAAGGCCTTCGACACTGTCAATCACACCATTCTGATTGACAAGCTAAAAGCAATTGGTTTTGATAGTTTATCAGTGAGCTGGATACAATCCTACCTGGAGGGGAGAGAACAGATGGTGGAGGTAAACGGTACCCTATCCCCCCCCTCACAGTGAACTGTGGTGTTCCACAAGGAAGCATACTAGGACCACTACTGTTCCTAATTTATGCAAATGACATGTCGTCAGCTTGTGACTGCAACTTGTTCCTGTTTGCGGACGACTCAGCCCTGCTGGTCTCTGACAAGAACAAGTTACAGGTTGAAAAAACCCTCAGCTCGGAACTAGGCAAAATCTGCATATGGCTCGCCGACAACAAACTATCATTACACATGGGCAAAACAGAGTCCATTCTCTTCGGTTCAAATAACAAACTCAGCAAAACAGACGGCTTCTCAGTTACAGTGGGTGACAATATTGTCACAAGGAAAGATGAAATTACCTACCTGGGTTCCATCCTAGAGGCTAATCTTTCCTGTGACAAAATGGCATCCAATGTAATAAAAAAAGTCAATCAACGAACTCGATTCTTGTACCGGATCTCCTCCCTGGTAAACAAGAATACCCTGAAGACTCTGGCAGGAGCACTCATTCAAGGGTACTACGACTATGCTTGCACCTCATGGTACCAAAGCACCTCAAAGGCACTAAAAACCAAATTACAAACATCTCAAAACAAACTAGTCAGACTACTGCTTGACCTGACTCCTAGAACCCACCTCACCCCTGCACACTTTGCCAACCTAGGATGGCTTAGAGTAGACAACAGAGTACAGCAACTTGCAATGGGCCTGGTCTACAAGATACACTACACGACCAAGGTACCCATGTACATGTCAAAATACTTCCCAAAGGTCAGTGAATACCACGATCACAACACCAGAGGGAGCTCCACAAATCATGTAAAACCCAGATTCGGCTCAAACAAGGGACTAAACACGTTTCGCAATTATGCCACAACAATGTGGAACGCCCTACCCAAAGCTGTAAAGGAATGTAAATCACTACCCACCTTCAAAAACACTCTCAAAGAACACCTACGGGAGACTGCAATTCAAAACTGGCCCCTACAAATGTCCTAACCCAGTTGTACAATAAAGACCAAGCATGGCTTTGTCAGTATTCCAATGTACAGCCCCACCCAACCCCACCCCACCTACCCAACCTCCTCCAATGTACAGTTTCCATGTCAAATGTATGTCAGTATTCCAATGTACAGTGTCCTTCCCCGCTGCCCTCCGGTACTCCAACAATCCTGATGTTGTAGCGTCTCTCCCGGGACTGTATTTCCACAATTACCGACTGTAGTTTGGCAACTTCGGCCTGCCTAGCCAGCAGGGAGAGCTCCAGATCCGCCATCTTCTCGCCCTGTAATGAGGCCTCCGTCGTTAGCGCAGCTAGTTCGATAGCATTAGCCGAGGAGACAGCGTGCAGCGACTCCATCTTGTCTATCAACGGGACGACCGCCAACCTTATTTCCTCTGATATCTCTCGATGAAGGTTATCACAAAAATCCGCCAGCACTTTTCTTTGTGTTTCAGCGAAGCGTGTCTCAGATTCTGCATGGAGCTTGGTCATGACCGAGAGCACAGCTTCGCTTATCTCCCCGACACCGGGCGATGGTGCGGCCAGGCCCGGTGGTAGTTTGCTGGCTGGAGCGCTCATGGATCTGGTTTCCACCACCGACATCGCAGAAAGTCGAAAAAAGTTGACGACAGTAGTTGAAACTCGACGACTTAACAAGCAGACAAAAAACAAATAAAAATAAAATAAAGACTAATGGGGAAAAACGTATATTCCGCACGGTAGAAGGGAGCTCACGTGAAACACGTCTACTCCATGATCGCCTAGCTCCGCCCCTCCCCCCATTTTCAATTCATAATGTATTGTAAGTAAGGGTGCAACTTGCTCCGTGCAATCCATTATTTGTGGATCTAGCCCTAGGTCTCTCACTGTCACATAACAGGGATCCTAATGATATCACCCCAATAGACCACCGCAACACTTCCGGGATTCTGAAATCGGGGAGGAGATAGCGGGGGGAGCATATGAATGAATGTGGATGAGAGCCGTGATGTAAGTGGTTGCAGATACGGCTGTGGGGGTGCTAGAGACATGATCGAATAGATGTTTATGCGCCTCAATCTCCTGAACACGGCGCGACCCATTCCTAATCGATCAGAACTAAATCGGCAGAGAAAAAGCCCATTTTAAAGCACCTATTCCGCATGCACATGCGCAGATTGCCCATGGAGTCTGGACGACGCGAGATGACGCACGAATGAATGTGGACTGTTCCATCAGAGGGGGGAGCTTCTGTGGTAATGTCAGTGGCTACAGACCGCTGCACTTAAATATAAACATTAGTCTACCTGGAGACTCAATGAGGTAATTGTAGATGTCGCCATAAGACGCGTCTGGCCATTTAGTGGGATCATTTTTTCATTATCCTGTTCGGCTGAAAGGACACTGGCCACCGAAGCTCCCCCCTCTGATGGAACAGTCTACATTCATTCGTGCGTCATCTCGCGTCGTCCAGACTCCATGGGCAATCTGCGCATGTGCATGCGGAATAGGTGCTTTAAAATGGGCTTTTTCTCTGCCGATTTAGTTCTGATCGATTAGGAATGGGTCGCGCCGTGTTCAGGAGATTGAGGCGCATAAACGTCTATTCGATCATGTCTCTAGCACCCCCACAGCCGTATCTGCAACCACTTACATCACGGCTCTCATCCACATTCATTAATTTGCTCCCCCCGCAATCTCCTCCCCGATTTCAATGTAACATGGAAGTGTAGTGGTCTATAAAACCATACTAGTCTCTTTCTAGTAAAGGATGCCAACAGGGTGGCTTCACCATCACCATCCTGCAGAGGGCGCTCTGGGTTTACTATGTTTGAACTGTGGAGCCGTTTCCCAGATGTTCCCTCCCTTGTGTGAAAATGTGACATTTATTACACAGTAAATAATTCATAATCTTTTTTGGCATACACTGTTTTTTTGCCTGGTCTTCACCCCACAACTTTCTTCCGTCATGTCACAGAGTCTTTGTTGCCAGAAAGTTCCAGCTAACCATCTCTTGATGTGGTTTGGATATTCTCCCCATGTGTTGTGTGAAGCTCAGCACTCCCTCCCTTAAAACTGCTTTCATCCTCTCTTACCAGATTGTTGTAGTAAACAGAATAAAGCCAATCTGTCTTAGCATTAGCCAGATCACACGCAACAATGAGAGAAATGCACCATGTTTGGGCTGAAACCTTTCAGGGGGTTATATTTGGGGGACTCCATACTGTGCTCCTCTTCCTAGCTGCCTTCTACTCCCCTGGAATGAGCACACATGTGCACCCCCCTCCTTCCCTCCCTCCTGCTCTCCAAATCTGCCCAGCTTTGTAAATGTGGACTTTGTAGTGCCACAAGGCCACAGCTGAAACCCAGAGACAAGAATATTACTGCTGTCTCAGCAGGAGGAAAGCAGATTAAGTCCTTTCCAATAGGCCCAATTCCCAAACTTGATGCGGGAAATATGTGTGAGGAGGACCATGCAGTTTACCACTCAGCAAAGGAGCGGATGGAGAGACAGCTCTGTCTATCTGGCTGTGAGGCAAACAGAGGGCAGCTTTAGTGTAAATCACACTGTATTTCTACACTATAGCGGTTAATCACAATATCCCCCAATATCAGTGGCAGTGGCCTAGTTCAGCTTAATTTCATATAGAGTTGTATCTTATTTTTAGTTGCTGGGGAAAGTAGTGTTACATGATAACAGGATTAACTGGAATTGAAGTCACTTGATTTAGAATAACAAAAGCTGAAATACAATAGAGCAAGACTCCAAGCATTGTTGCCCTCTTCCTGTAGTTACTGTATCTCACCCTTCTAAAGCTGTTTCTGTATTCGATTGCTTCCTGTCAGACAGTCTGTTTGTCTGTCTGTCTATATAGCTTGCTAGCTCACATGCTGATGTTTACAGTGTGCCATGTCAATTCATTACATTTATTATGCTAAATATAATTAGCTTGTGGGGGAAAATATTAGGTGTCGGATGAAAATATGTACCGTAAACTGGAAAGGTTTTTTAGGATTAGGCTATCAAATAGAATAAAAACAAATGTAGATAATTTTTCTGCATAATGGTGGTCTACTATATGTTGGTTTAATGAGGCTACACTGACCTATCGATTTCTCCGACATCTGTTTTGTACAGGGGAATGGATACAAACCTGAATCCCCTTCATGTTAGGTCTGTCTACCAAATTAAATGACTTTAGGTAAACCGTCAAGTATCTGGGGATTTCACGGTTTACTCTCCTCTTCCTCAGCTCCAGAGCTTCCCATCATGGAGAGGAGGAACTGGCTCATCCACCTACACTTTATCCGCAAAGACTATGAGACCTGTAAAGTAAGAACCTCACCCCCTGTTGTTCCCTGTGGTGCCTCCCTGTTGTTCCCTGTGGTGCCTCTCTGTTGTTCCCTGTGGTGCCTCTCTGTTGTTCCCTGTGGTGCCTCTCTGTTGTTCCCTGTGGTGCCTCTCTGTTGTTCCCTGTGGTGCCTCTCTGTTGTTCCCTGTGGTGCCTCTCTGTTGTTCCCTGTGGTGCCTCTCTGTTGTTCCCTGTGGTGCCTCTCTGTTGTTCCCTGTGGTGCCTCCCTGTTGTTCCCTGTGGTGCCTCTCTGTTGTTCCCTGTGGTGCCTCTCTGTTGTTCCCTGTGGTGCCTCTCTGTTGTTCCCTGTGGTGCCTCTCTGTTGTTCCCTGTGGTGCCTCTCTGTTGTTCCCTGTGGTGCCTCTCTGTTGTTCCCTGTGGTGCCTCCCTGTTGTTCCCTGTGGTGCCTCTCTGTTGTTCCCTGTGGTGCCTCTGTTGTTCCCTGTGGTGCCTCTCTGTTGTTCCCTGTGGTGCCTCTCTGTTGTTCCCTGTGGTGCCTCTCTGTTGTTCCCTGTGGTGCCTCTCTGTTGTTCCCTGTGGTGCCTCTCTGTTGTTCCCTGTGGTGCCTCTCTGTTGTTCCCTGTGGTGCCTCTCTGTTGTTCCCTGTGGTGCCTCTCTGTTGTTCCCTGTGGTGCCTCTCTGTTGTTCCCTGTGGTGCCTCTCTGTTGTTCCCTGTGGTGCCTCTGTTGTTCCCTGTGGTGCCTCTGTTGTTCCCTGTGGTGCCTCTCTGTTGTTCCCTGGCTTGAGTGTGTTCAGTATTGGTTGAACTGACCTCTTCATGCACTCAGACAGCTTGAAGATGGTGAATGTTTGGCAGCAAGAGAGTTTCTCCCCCTCCTCCTCCTCCCCCTCCTCCTCCCCCTCCCCCTCCTCCTCCCCCTCCTCCTCCTCCTCCTCCTCCTCCTCCTCCTCCTCCTCATGTCTAACGAGGCCTGTTTTGTCCACAGTGTCATCTCTGACCTGAGTTGGGGTGACTATTCAAATTAGGGCTACTAGTGGGTAGTCATTAGATGTGCAGCTCAACCAGCTTGATACCCTTTCTCAATTTATTTTTTCAATATACCAATTACAAAAAGATTCATACTTGACTTATAGAAATCATGTTTTCCTTGTGTGTTAACCTAGGCAATCATCAAAGACCAGCTGCAGGAGACCAATGGTGTGTGTGAATATGCCATATATGTTCAAGGTAAGCCACGTGTGTATCCTACTCTTTGTTTTTCCTCACAGATTTATTTTCCTCACATATTTAGCATGCACTATGTAAAATTACCATACTGCAGTTACAATAGAGGGCACTGTCCCACTTAAAACCCAAGCTTGCCAACGCATTATTACTTTCCCAAAATATGGACCCACTGCTGTGCCTTAGATTTTTTAATGTGTTTGTTTAATTCCTCTTCCTCATGCAAATGAAAAGCCCATCTTATTCTCTTTCTCTTGCCACAGCACTAATCTTGCGCCTGGAGGGTAAAATCCAGGAGTCCCTGGAGCTGTTCCAGAGCTGTGCCATCCTAAATCCTAGCAACGCTGACAACCTGAAACAAGTGGCCAGATCACTGTTAGTAGTACCTTCCTTCTTACACAGCCCAGGGTGCAGCAGCTGCCTTTGATCGTCTAACAAGGGGAGGGAACCAGGAGGCCTATTCTTTAATCCCAGCCCAAGAGTGCTTCCGCGTTTTCCCTGATTGGCCACGACAACGCCTAGCACGCCCCGCGGCAGAGCGGCAGAGCGGAGCGGAGCGGCAGAGCGCATAGTTGCTGCGGCATTATGCAGCCGTAATCCCCCTTGTTTTAACATAGATGGTTAGCTCAACTCGTTCCTCAGCTTGCTGTGGAGCCTGCGGTGCGTTGGTGACAAGTTCGAATCACATTTTTTTTTTCTTTTTTTTAAGTTTAATTAATTTATCATCTCTCTATATAAACGTAACTAGCGTCTGTCTTTCTTTCGCCGGTTAAGTTTAGGCATTCTTTCGGAGTTGGTTAAGGTTAGAGCATGGCAATAGAATGCCTGTCTTTCTTTCGCCGGTTAAGTTTAGACATTCTTTCGGAGTTAGTTAAGGTTAAGGGTTAAGTTTAGGCATTCTTTCGGAGTTGGTTAAGGTTAGAGTTTGTCGCAGAGCATGGCAATAGAATGCCTGTCTTTCTTTCGCCGGAGCAGCAGCCTATTTCCGCTCTGCCGCGCGCCGCGGTCACATGGGCGTCGTGGCCAATCAGAGAAACGCGAAGCACTCTTGGGCTGGGATTAATATAGACGCAACCAGGAGTTGAAGTACAGATATAATGATAAAAGGCTGTTGATGTAGGGGTTTCTATATTGGGAGGTAAAATGACCACCACTAATAACTATTTTTCCGCTAATGCTTAGAAGACATTTAGACTTTCTTAAAGGTCCTGTGTTGTAGTCCTTTTCAACAAGTTAAGGTCTTTGAGGTCCCCTAAACATGTCTTTTACGTTTTTTGCTGAAAGAAAAGACCTCCACTCAAATGATGCATTCTAGCACTCTATACCCGGCTGTTCTCAGTCCTGTTCTCAATAGGCTGTTTCTGTGTCTGTAATGAGCGAGCCGCCTTCATCGTTCAAATGCGATAATTATCATACATCTAGCAATGCTGTACGAGCCTGTACCATTCAAACGAATATGACTCAAAATCCAGCAATATCATGTCAAACCTACCACTAAAAATGTCATCAGAAACATATTTTAGGTTAAAAAAAACTTTAGATAGAAAAGAGAAGATTCAGGAACAGCTTCTGAATACGGGCTGGGTGCAGTAATGAGTATGAGTACTGAGTATTAGTAGTGTATGAGTACTGAGTATTAGTACTGTAGGCCCATCAGGGACCCACATGTATGTTTACAAGCACTGAACAGGTTAGCTTTTCACAACATGGGACCTTTAACTCTCACCATGACTTTGTTGGGTTTATTGATCTGATCTGTTGTTCTCAAAACCTTCTTTAGTTTTCTGCTTGGAAAGCACAAGGCAGCCATTGAGGTCTATCATCAGGCAGCAAGTCTCAATGAGAAAGACTGGGTAAGGAATGTTAGGTTGCTGCTCTGCCTACCGTTTGTAAGCTAGGTGTCAAGCCTTGCAACTGAGCAATACCTTCAACTGCATTTAGAATGTAATGGCCAAGTACCGGTACATATTTTTTTATCCACTTTTTCTCCCCATTTTTCAATTTTTTTCTCCCATCCCAATTTCGTATTTCCAATTCTTCCCTCCCCTGTCTTGAACGTTGCTAGACTATGCCTCCCACTGGTCGGCTGTAGTGAGGATAGAAGCCTTGCATCACGTGTCCCCTCCGGTACACAAGGAGGCAGCCTGTCGCATCATTTCACCGCAGCAGCTCGAACTCTCAGTGGCGAGGAGTAACGCGTGGGAGGCTCACGCTGCCCCCGCTACTTCCTGTTTCCGCCGCACCGGCGTCACCCAACCGACCTGTAGGAGTCACTGTCCACAACGTCCAATCCCCACCCACCGGCTTTCCCACCCTCTAACACTGCCAATTGTGTTAGTATGACGGCCGGCCAAGCCGGTAGCAACGCAGAGAGCTGGGCTCGATACCAGCATCTCCTGCGTTAGTGGCGAGCGCCTTGCGCAAGTACATTTTCTAACTTATAAAATGGCGCGGCAACAACAACAAAGTTTAGTAAAAGTGCTGTGTATTAATTAGGATGTTAGCTATTATATATTATTATTAGCTGTGCAAAATCCAAACCTATTGCAATACAGTATTTTCATTCCCCCAGTAACACCTGAGGGTCTGATTAATACCTGAAATACAACCGCTCTCATCCCAGTGAGTATGTAATGGAAATATCAGTATTCCAGTAAATAACACAAATCTTTAACTAAAATACATACATTCATTAATTTATAAATGTGTACCTCTTGGCCAATCACAATCAAGTATTCAACAGAGCCACCCTGTAACTAAAATAATGTTAACCTGATGCCCGTGTTGGCTGGCGCACCATGTCTGGGCCCCCAGGACTGTCCTGAATACCAGTGTTGGCCTTCGAAGCTTCATTAGTAATTATCAGCGAATAATCAAAGCTTAATTCTTCAATGCAGTCTTTAAATGAGAGCTATGTGGTAGAAATGTGGTAAACACAGAAAGTTGTGATGACTTTAATGTCCTCATCTGAGAAGAATTCTTGATTTTGGCATCGATTGAAGCTTCGAAGCATTCGGTGACGGGCAGCCTCATCATTGATTTTACCCTTTACTCACCCTCAGGAGATCAACCATAATCTTGGTGTGTGCTATTCTTTCCTAAAAGACTTCAGAAATGTGAGTAGTTTGAATTCCCACAACAATATACACACTATTTGTTTGTTCAGTTTTTCCCACTGGTCAGTTACTTTATGACAGACCTCGTCTCTCTCTCCCAGGCAGAGGAGCATCTGAACCTGGCTCTCCAGTTGAACAAACATGACAGGACCTTCATGACACTGGGGAAGGTTCATCTGCAGGCCGGTGACTCTGACAAGGCCATCGAAGTGTACAAGAGTGCAGTGGAGTAAGTAGGAGCTAGAATCATCTGGATTATGTTCAGAGGGTCTGTGGAAAACAGGCTTATGTTGAAAAGTGACACTTCTCTGAAAGCAGATGCTTGAATTACATTTGGTCTAAAAAGGCATTCTAGCCACTCAAGCATGACAATTGTGATTTGTATTTAAATTCATAGCATGTTGAATTATTCTAAGCGATCCTGGTAGACACAGACTGTAGAAGGATTCATTTGAATGATTATCATTCATGAACATTTTATTAAAATTCAAGACATCACCAGGGCATGGCTTTTTCATTATAAAGCAAGAGGATAAGGCAACCTTTCAATCAAGGAGACTTTCCTTGTAATGTCCTTGGCTTTCTTTCTTAATTTTGTGTCTTTCTTTCTTTCTAAAAAAAAATCAGTTTTCTAGTCATTAGCGCTCATTTCAATCAGTGCTCTTCCTCAGATTCACAAATTCTAACTTGGCGCTTTTACACCTGGGCCATTTTGACACACCACAAAACGTCATGTTTCTACAGTACTGTTCCTGTGTTGAATAGTGCTGTAAATAAGGGGTGACAGTCAGTGTGCTCATTATGACTGTCTCCTGTTGGGAGTAAATTAATGAATCAAGTGTTCCAACACTGGTTCCAACACTCTCTCTCTCTCTCTCTCTCTCTCTCTCTCTCTCTCTCTCTCTCTCTCTCTCTCTCTCTCTCTCTCTCTCTCTCTCTTTCTCTCTCTCTCTCTCTCTCTCTGTTTCTCTCTCACCCTCTCTCTCTCTTGCTCTCTCACTCTCTCTCTTCCCTTCCTCCTCTTCTCTGGTATTTCTTTATGCCAGATTGTCTTCCCATACATCACAATTAATGTTCCATAATTATGCTGAATCAAACCCCACTAAATAATCCACAGATTCCAAGAATCTCAACCATGTTCCCCGAAGACTAATACTTGTTTCATGCTTCTTGTGGTCAACACGGTCTAAACTGTTTGGGGCGGCACGAATGGTGCACATTCTGTCACCATAGCAACGGCAATCATTGCAACACGGTCTGTGCGGCCCCCCGTCCATATTGTTACAAAATCTTAGAGGTGCGGAGCTCCACGGACCCTCCACATGCAGTTTCCCAGGCCGCAATTGCCACTCGCCGCGTGGACCGCACTGACCACAAGAAGCATGAAACAGGTTTAAGTCCAGTCATTATGTGTGATTACATGCATAGATGACAATGAGCAAATCTTACTCTCTTCACAGGTTCTCTCCGGAAAATACGGAACTGCTGACTACTCTGGGTCTGCTGTATCTACAGGTAGGTTGATTTCTATCTGTGTACATTAAATGACCCTTTTCAGCTAAATATAATGGTGGGCTATTGGTCACGAGCACTGTATTTACATTGGTCATGGAGCTCATTGTTAACAGATGCTGTAACCTTTACGTGACAGAGGCATTAAAAAAGTAATGGATTATCTGCTAATCTATGCCTTTTCCACAGTTTGGGAAGTACCAAAAAGCTTTTGAGCATCTGGGGAATGCTCTTACTTATGACCCTAGCAACTATACGGTAAGTGGGCAACTGAACAGCCAACAAGCTGTGGTATACACTCTGTATCTATATTGGGCTAATGACTCCTAATGAAAACAGGAAAAAGTCAGCCACTCTCCTGTGGTGCAGGGCCACCTGTCTCACTGTATGTCTTGTGAGGTTTCTATTATGATATGATATGACATGTAGTTATTTATTCCCAGGCTATCCTGGCTGCCGGCAGTATGATGCAGACCCATGGGGACTATGACGTGGCCATGAACAAGTACCGCGTGGCAGCCTGCGCTGTGCCTGAGAGTCCCCCTCTCTGGAATAACATTGGCATGTGCTTCTTTGGCAAAAAGAAATATGTAGCTGTGAGTAACGCTGTCAATAATTTACTAAGCCTTTGTGTATTTAGGACTAAATGAAGGTGTATGAATGAGCAGTTAAAAGTTGCTGCATGTTAGATTATGAAATGGCCTGTAGTTTTAATCTGCTACTGAAATGTAACCGTCACCTTTAATTTAGCCCTGCATGGCCTGCTGTCCATCGGGATCAGATTGGAAATGTCACTAGTGCATGGTCCGATGTTTTGATTAGCATGGATGGCTAAATACTGTATGGCTCATATGCCCCACAGTCCACAGTAATTGACTTGTCCCCCATATCTTCCTTCCTCTACCAGGCCATCAGCTGCCTGAAGCGGGCCAACTACTTGTCTCCATTTGACTGGAAGGTTCTGTACAACCTGGGTCTGGTGCACCTGACCATGCAGCAGTATGCCTCAGCTTTCCACTTCCTCAGGGCAGCCATCAACCTCAACCCCCGAATGGAAGAGCTGTACATGCTACTAGCAGGTACCAAGTCACCCAGCCATGGGAATCAGACTAATATAGATTCTTCCTGTTCAACCAAGAATAACAAATCAGGCCAAATGTAAGCCTAAATTGTAGGAATGGGTTCGGTCTCAGCAGCTGAGATTCCCTACTGTACGTTAGGCTCTGTCACAAAACCAAAAGCGATGCCCGCCAGTAGCATGCCACTCTCTATTTTAACAGCATTGTACACTACACTAGCCAGCATTTATTTGATTTTATTCAAAGTTAAACATTTCTATTTCAATTTCTGTAACTCATTCTCACCAGTGGCCCTGACCAACCTGGATGACGTGGAGAACGCCACCAGATCGTACGAACAAGCAGTGACTCTGGATGGGTGAGTCTCACTTTCACTCAGTTTCTCTTTTGAAATGAAGTGAATCTTGTTGAAGCCCATGTTGAAGTATTGAGTCTCAATGCTGACAAACCGCGTGCAGGTCCAACCCTCTGGTAAACCTGAACTTTGCCATCCTACTCTACAACCATGGAGACAAGAAGGCTGCCCTGGAGCAGTACCAGGACATGGAGAGGAAAGTCAACCTGCTCAGAGACACCGACAGCAACGTGGAGTTCGATCCCGAGGTACTGGACACCCGATTGCTTCTTTAAAATAAAATCAGACCTAAGCCAAATGTGTGTTCGACAGATGCACAGATTCATGAATTTAGTGAATAATCCACTCTGAGCCAGTACCTCAGCTGTTTCGTATTTTTAGAAAGGTCCTCTTGTCATAACAAGTTTCCTAATCCAGCCCAATAATAATAAAATTATTTATTTACATAAATAATGTAAATAAAGTACTAATTGACCACAGGAAAAAGGTACATATTGTATGTTATGTTATAGCCACAAGTAATATATTGACGTATTTATGAAAATGTACAATATGTATGTATTATAAATAAGTACATATATTACATATTCCAAAATGATAAACTGGTAAAGTTTTCAGAAAATATTTTAGCTCCCCTGCTGGGAAGCTAAACCGGGGCACTTGCTGATGGGAGGCAAGTGCCTTTACCTCAAGACTACCGAGACACACTTTTCTGCCTCACCCAAACTAACCCTAACCTTAACCCTAACTTTATATCTTAACCATAACCATTAAATGTTCAAATGAAGGGCCGCCGGGTAGCGCAGCGGACTAAGCGTCTGTCTACCACCACAGAGACAGTGGGATCGAATCCAGCTGTGGTGCTTCCGGGTTGGCCGACCGTCCATACTAACACAATTGGCAGTGTTAGCGGGTGGGAAACCCGGCGAGGGTGGGTACTGGTCGTTGTAAACAGCGACTCCTACAGTTCGGTCGGGGCGCCTGCACAGCAAGGGAAGGATCTAGGAGAGGTAGTGTGACCTTCCACACGTTACACTCCCAGTGAGAGTCCGCGCTGCCAGGTGAAAAGAAGCGGTGGGCTGGGTTAGGTACACATGTGTCGGAGGAAGCATGTGATAGTCTCCGCCCTCCCGGACCGACGGTAGGGGGTAGAGTGCGCAACGACCAGGAAGGGGATTGGGAATTGGCATAACGACTAACATTGGGATGGGAGAAAAATGGAAAAAGAAGGGGGAAAAAGATAACAATAAAACATTTTAAATATTTCAAATGAACCATCATAGTAATTGCTGTGTTTGTATCAAGGTGGGTGGATGGCTTAGTCTAGTGGTGAGAACACTCGCCCGCCACCACAATCATGCGGTCGGTTCAACTCCCGGTCGCTGTGTTTGTTTTGGACTTTTGCCGATACGAAATGTAAATATATCACTTGTACAATACTATAACATAACGTACATTATGTCCCTTTTTTCTTGTGGTAGTACTTTATTTATGTTTTCTAACGAAAGCGTGTTGCCTAATCTTACCCCTGTGTTTTTGTCATTCTCAGCTGGTGGATATGGCTCAGAGGATGGGTGATGCCCTGCAGGTGGTGGAGCGTCTGGTGTGGACCAAGGCGGCCAAAGACCCCAAGTCCAAGCCCCGCTCAGCAGCCTCCACCAAACCCCCGGGGACTCCCCTGGGCACTAACCAGGCCCTCGGCCAGGCCATGTCCTCAGCTGCAGGCTACAACAAGAACATCCAGTTGCCAACAGGTAGATCCCGCGGCTCACTACTAACATCTCAAACACACTACTACCATTGAATGAATGAAAGGCTGCATTTCTATAGCACTTTCATAAACAACGGAATGACTAGATATATTTTTCAGTATGGGTGGCCCCAGTGGACATCGAACCACTAACCCTCTCAGTGTTAGTGCCATGTTTAGGGCATGACGAACTTTACCCTTTGAGCTACACAGGACCACACGTGTTTTGTCAGGAGTTCCATTAGTCCACTGATGGCTTATAGTTTGGTGATACAAGGTGAAAGCAAAACAAAGATGTTCTATCAACATTTATGTTCATGTTGCCATCAGTTTTTCTCTCAGCCATTCAGAAGCGCTGGGTCATAATCATCTACAGTATATGCATGAGGTGTTCCAACCCAAATGTTTCTTTGTCTTGCAGGAGCCACCAAAGCCCCCCCCTTGCCCCTGGAGCCGGAGGCTGATGTGGATAATACCCCCAGCGACCCCCCTGGCTCCCCAGAACCCGAAGAGGCAAATGGCCCCAAACCCAAAGCCTCTAAGAGTAAGATAGAGGAACTGAATTAGCTAGGGACCTAGGATCCTACACCACAGCTTTGTCATGGGTCACTCTCTACGGAAGCAACTGAAGGTTACTGAACACCAGTCAAGCTCTCTCTGTTTTCTTAGCTCATATCTACTGTGTTAAAGTATGAAGCCTCAAGGTCTGGACTTTTGTTTTAGCTAGGAGTTGCACAACAGTATCATTCTTCCAGATGACTAACAGGATGCAGAGGCTTAGGTTTGTGAGTTGTTGGTCATCAAAAGACAGTTCAAACCTTTCTGTGCGTTTCACATGTTCTTTCCAAGCCATCTACAAATATGGAATGTCAAATACAGCACTTGTGACTTTTTTAATTGAACCATATTGCTGTTGTCACGGACCAATGTCACTCGGTTTAGTAAATGGGCTCAGCTCTAGCGGTACCTGCAAACCTGGACATGGCATATTATCATTTGGGCTATTTTGACTGATGTCCATAAAAGGTATGGGTCAGTTCTACCTTTACAGTTGGTCTTCCTGTCCTTCACCAGAGAGCACATGTCAGGCCACAGTATCTGCTGGCCAGCGGCCTGAGCTGTGGTGCTCAAATGGGAGTTCAGTTTTTAGTAAAAACAGATGCAACAACATACAACAAGACTAGGTTAAAACCTAGTATATGTCTGGACCGTGTCTGTATGGTCAATGTTCGAAATTGTGGCCAATTCCACTTCTGTGTTTACCAGTTGGTCACCTGATCCAGCAGCCCAATCGTGTCATCACTCAGCGACAGACATTCGTGTTAGTGAGCAGCTGCTACAGCTGTGAGTGAGTTTTAGTGACATAGAGGTCATAGAGCTGCTTCACATCTAAACACTAGGATACATTATAGCCCATTTACTTATGGTCAGGGATTGATATTTTAATTAACTATGATCATAGAGCGATTAGGTTATTGTAGGCAACTATTGGCTGTTGATAGGATCCATGGCCACTTCCACCTGAGAGGATAATTATTCTTAGCAGCTTTAATCAATAGGTATATTTTCAACCAAATAATCAACAACAGACTGTGCATTGCCAGACCTAGTCCACACTTGTAACAGTGGATGAAAATGTTAACCATCAACGTCCACCACTGCCTCTGACAGTGACACACACACACCACTGCCTATACACACACACACACCCAACAGCCCCGCCTACTCCCGTCACAGTGCTGACTGCTACTCAGCTCTCAAAATAGTTTGCTTGTCAGTCAGTGTTGACATATTAAATATGGCAAGAGCAGAGCCTCCATGATGGGTTTTGAACAAACCTTGTACACCACTGCCCAAGATCCTGCATCCTCCCACTCAGCACACACAGAGACAGCCTTCTCTCTAAAGACAGGGGTGTCTTGGTGCTAGATCACATGTCTCGGGCAACACTAGATCTACGTGACCTGTGACATAGCCTGCAACTCCAAGAATGTTTGACCAGTTAGACACCTAATGTTTGGACAATTAGACTCCTAATGTTTGGCCAGTTAGACTCCTAATGTTTGGCCAGTTAGACACCTAATGTTTGGCCAGTTAGACAGTTAATGTTTGGCCAGTTAGACTCCTAATGTTTGGCCAGTTAGACACCTAATGTTTGGCCAGTTAGACACCTAATGTTTGGCCAGTTAGACGCCTAATGTTTGGCCAGTTAGACACCTAATGTTTGGCCAGTTAGACAGTTAATGTTTGGCCAGTTAGACACCTAATGTTTGGCCAGTTAGACACCTAATGTTTGGCCAGTTAGACGCCTAATGTTTGGCCAGTTAGACACCTAATGTTTGGCCAGTTGGGGACTCACATCCAGATGCTCATCTGTAACACATTCTCTTTGTGGCAGGTCTGTATTGGGTCAGTCTTTTTGTGGCAGGTCTGTAGGGGGTAAGTCTCTTTGTGCCAGGTCTGTAGGGGGTAAGTCTCTTTGTGGCAGGTCAGTATGGGTTCAACCGTTCAGTCTCTTTGTGGCAGGTCTGTAGGGGGTCAGTCTCTTTAGCAGGTCAGTATGGGTTCAGTCACTTTGTGGCAGGTCTGTAGGGGGTCAGTCTCTTTAGCAGGTCTGTAGGGGGTCCGTCTCTTTAGCAGGTCTGTAGGGGGTCAGTCTCTTTAGCAGGTCTGTAGGGGGTCAGTCTCTGTGGCAGGTCTGTAGGGGGTCAGTCTCTTTGGCAGGTCTGTAGGGGTCCGTCTCTTTGTGGCAGGTCTGTAGGGGGTCAGTCTCTGTGGCAGGTCTGTAGGGGGTCAGTCTCTTTGTGGCAGGTCTGTAGGGGGTCCGTCTCTTTGTGGCAGGTCTGTAGGGGGTCCGTCTCTTTGTGGCAGGTCTGTATGGAGTAAGTCTTTGTGGCAGGTCTGTAGAGGGTCAGTCTCTTTGTGGCAGGTCTGTAGGGGGTCCGTCTCTTTGTGGCAGGTCAGTATGGAGTAAGTCTTTGTGGCAGGTCTGTAGGGGGTAAGTCTCTTTGTGGCAGGTCTGTATGGAGTAAGTCTTTGTGGCAGGTCTGTAGGGGGTAAGTCTCTTTGTGGCAGGTCTGTAGCAGGTCAGTCTTTGTGGCAGGTCTGTAGCAGGTCAGTCTTTGTGGCAGGTCTGTAGGGGGTCAGTCTCTTTGTGGCAGGTCTGTAGGGGGTCAGTCTCTTTGTGGCAGGTCTGTAGGGGGTCCGTCTCTTTGTGGCAGGTCTGTAGGGGGTAAGTCTCTTTGTGGCAGGTCTGTAGCAGGTCAGTCTCTTTGTGGCAGGTCTGTAGGGGGTCCGTCTCTTTGTGGCAGGTCTGTAGCAGGTCAGTCTTTGTGGCAGGTTTGTAGGGGGTCAGTCTCTTTGTGGCAGGCTTGCTTACATGCTGCCATCTTGATGTTACCAGCATGGCTAGGCTCCTCAAAGGTGGTGGAGGAATGAAATACAGTACTTCGGCCACTACTTTATTAGTCAGTTAGTAATCGTTATGTTTATTATATTCAGAATAATAATAAGCACATCTCTGGCAAGCACAGTGTTTAAAGAAGTCCTGCATGATTGCATATGGGAAACACTATTGTATATACAGTAATTGTCAAATCAACTCATCGATTAGTCAACCAAATTACTTCCAAAATCCTATGACCATTAATCGACCAGACAGCCCTGGTATTAGATCAAGCCTGCACCCC
This sequence comes from Notolepis coatsorum, assembly GCF_963971535.1. Taxonomy (NCBI): domain Eukaryota; kingdom Metazoa; phylum Chordata; class Actinopteri; order Aulopiformes; family Paralepididae; genus Notolepis; species Notolepis coatsorum. The sequence goes on from NC_140184.1 coordinate 35,442,511, forward strand.
CCAATGACCCCAGCCAAATATCCCAATGACCTCAGGCTGGCCTGTGACTCTTACAACTGGAATCCATTCCTCCAAGTAACCTTCAGTTGATATGACAATCATTATTAAAATATGAATGGAGAGGAGTAGACATGTTCATACTGTGTTATAGTATATGAGTGGAGAGCAGTAGATATTTTCATACTGTGTCAGTGTGTCATAGTATATGGCTTGATTGTATGTTGGGGCTCTTTTTTGAGAGTTATTGAATGTTCATTGTAAATAGTTATGCTTGCCTTAAGCTTTTACATATGGAGAGATGTTGTGTTTGTAGATGAATGTATTTATAATAGTTTAAATAAAGAATCTTAAGAGGACACTGCTGATTATTTCCTTTATTTCAATACAAATTTGTTGACATTTAATTCTGCCATTCCTCATCACACAGGTTTTTCATTACAGCTTCTACCAGCAGGGGGCAGTATTGTTTAAGAGCTGTCCATTTAAATCTGTTGTTTAACATGGTATCCATGTTCTTCAAAAGTAAAATATTTGAGGTTGATGAACATACAACTTTACAAATGTTGAAATGTTCAACATAGTAAATATTGAAAAGATTTATAAAGTTCTACTAATCACTGACCAAATGACTGTTCTGTGACAAAGTGTCAGAGGTGCTTGCGAGGATGCAGCATTCATAGCCCCTTTCGGGACTGTGATGCACACCAACATGGTTGGACGAGTGAATACACTGTCCCTTATATGGCCATTGAAAATCCTACAATTAAGTCTGTCTCGCTTTTCTCTATCAAAACGCTTGTCGTACAGGTGTCGCAAAGAAAAGGTAGTCACAGTTGCACGAGGGTTTCGGACAGACAAACACTAGGGTTTGAAAGCTTGGCGTTGCTAATAAACGTTTAAAAAAAAATTATAAACTGGTCAACACGGCTCAAACTGGCTTTATTTCCGGCTTTGGGTGCCTGATGCACCTGCGCTAGTGCGCTGTGATCATCCAAAGCCGTAAATAAAGCCGTTTCGAGCCGTGTTGACCAGTTTAAAAAAGATCTTTTAAATGTTTATTAGCAACGCTGAGCTTTCAAACCCTAGCGTTTGTCTGTCCGAAACCCTTGTGCAACTGTGAGTACCTTTGAAATTTTTTTGCGACACCTGTACGACAAGCGTTTTGATAGAGAAAAGCGAGACAGTGGTGGTTCAATGGTCGTATAAGGGATGGTGTATTCACTCGACCAACCATGTTGGCGTGCATCACAGTCCCGAAAGGGGCTATAGCGTTCATAGCTCCGTGTGCATGTGGAAACATGGAGACAGCTGGAGGAGTGATCGAAGCTTGCTATAATTACCTTGTTGTCATTGTGTTAATTGCAATCCATGTCCTGGTGTTTAATATGGAGAGACAGCCAGGAGAGTGAATGATACATGGTCGATTTCCCGCCTTGTTGCTTCTCTTTTCTGGTTTATTTAATCGGAACGTTTTTATTTTTTACGCGTTCCTAGGTGTCCAAACCAATGTTCTGGGCTATTTCTCACAATGGATTTTGTGGCATCTTACAATCTTTACAAATATATAGCTATAGCCTATATGAGGACCTTCTTTGCTAATCTCTCTCCTCCACACGAGCAATACTGTTTTCACACATCAAGGTAAATACAAAAATGCGTGGCCCAAGGCAAGCAGGCCGGTCCCAGCGTTTGCGGTGCCACATCGCCCTGCACACACTTGTGGAGGGTTGTACTGTAGGCTCCTTGGCCTCCTACGCCAGGACCACAGACAACTCCAGCTGCATTTTGATGTTGAAGTCTTATCATCTTATCATTGTCGTTTCTCACAGATTTTATCCTCATAATAAGCCTGTACAACTCAGCCACAACTTAAACATGCATTGGGAAAAGGAGACAATGAAATAATGGGTTTTGGTTTTCAAGACGAGCCTTCAATCAATCAATCAATCAAATCCTTTATTTAACCAGATAAGCATCATTGAGATTAAAATATCTTTTTCAAGAGCGATCTGGCCAAGCAAGGAAGCAGGAAGTTTCAACATAATAAATAACATCAGAATAAAATACAGATAAAACATTCACAGCAAGATCCAATTTCAGGCAAGTTATCAAACACAGTTGCACTGTCCGAGGGAACTGAATTCATAGGTTTTTAAGATGGTTTTAAATTCTCAGAGGGTGACCAGTCCTGGCAATTTTAGGTCCTCCTGTAGCTTGTTCCAGGATGAAGGAGCAGCATATTTAAAAGCCCTTTTTCCCAATTCAGTTCTCATATAGGGAACATCCAATTTCAGAGCATCTTGGGAACGAAGGGCATACTTGTACGCTTAGGTATGAGGGAACCAGCCTAAGCAGAGCTTTGTGCACAAGAGAGCCATTGTGAAATTCTGCATGTTTGTAGAGATGGGCAACTTGCAATGGCATATAGGGTGCAATGGTGCACTCGATTGCCACATCTCGTAACAAAGTGTAAGGCAGAATGGTACATCCATTGGGAGCGATGGGCCTAAGTAAGTAAGTAAGTAAGTAAGTAAGAGAATGGTACACAGTATCCAGCTTTCTGAGGTACTGATCATGTGCATGCATGTAAAGTAAATCACCATAATCGAGTAGTGGTAAGAAGGTGGTCGACATTAGGTGACTTCTCACTTTAAGTGAAAAACAGGACCTGTTTCAGAAAAAGAAACCGAGTTTAAGCTTCAGCTTCGATACAAGTTTGTCTATGTGAGACTTAAACCTAAGGTTCTCATCCACTGTAATGCCTAGATACTTGTAGGAAGCAACTCTTTCGATTTCAGTCCCTCCAGCAGTAACAAGTGTGGGAAGATCAGCTGGGAGTCTCTTCCCATTTGAGAAGAGCATATACTTTGACTTGTCAGCATTTAACACAAGCTGGGTAAATGGGACTGAACAATATCAAAGGCAGATTGCAAGAACTCCATTGTTTGCATGACACGGGGAGATGAGCAATAAATGACTGTCATCAGCATAGAAATGGTAAGCAGCATTAGACAGGTTGATACAAAGATCATTCACATAATGGAGAACAGTAGATCACAGTAGCCTTGATAAATTACCCCTACTCAAAATCACATGAATATTGAAATAATGTGTGTATATGAATTATAACAAGGTTGGCCATTTGCTTAATATTAATCAAGAATTATTCAAGATACCCTTGAGATATGTAGATTTGGATATTTTAATCACTTTTCAGGGACATTAAAATACAAACTCATCTATCAGTAATTAATTTATATGTTGTGGTTACAAACGGTATAATCTCCATACGCCTTGTACAGCAGATAGTTGTACTTTACAAACTAGTTGAGGTGTCTGCTAGGAAGAAAGTAGAACATCTGTAACACCAACAGTGATTAGTTGTACTCTAGAAAGATTCTCCATCCTGTCCGGTCGATATTTTCTGAAAGTAGTCCCAGGGACCTCTGTTCCACGAACGTGTTATTTTATTCACTCAATAAATGCTATGTTGACAATTCAGCTTTGTGCCTTAGATAAACTGATGACTGCCTATACATTATATTAATGCCAATCTAATTGCCAATCAATGAGATCACCTCCTTTTCCAAAAGGGATTCTTTGCACAAATAATTCTTTGTGTTTTTCCTGGGCCCTGGCCCAGATAGCTGCTAAACTAAATATCACAAATGTAATGTGAAGTCTTTGAGCGAGAGATCTCTCATTGGCTTAGCTGAGTGCTAGATTGGAGCCAAACCCTTGCCAGACCCTGGTGGTGGTCTTATTTAGTGAAACTGATGGCCTGAGATGAGCAGTCTCTCTATTTCACTGCCTGCTGAGTAAAGACTGAGATCCGGAGGCGGCGAAAACTTCTCAGTATGTCTGAGGTTGTTTTCACAAGTCGTTGGTGTTGGTGCTGCTTGGTGTCATCTGTAGTCTTGTTCCAACAGTCAGTGGGGGTATTTCTCAACTCAGAGGTGATGCTTATAAGCTTAACACATAATTCATCTATCATTGTAAGAATTACCATTTATACCCCATTTAATACCTTCGTTCAATGAATCATGATTATCAGATGATGTGTAATGTATAGTATGAAATATTTGTGTGGTGATTATTGTAAGTTGCTGAATGTCTCTGCACTGTTGTCACCAAGAGAAGCAAAGACTGATGTGTTTCTGATTATATTGTTGAACCTGTATTGGCCTTTTAGAGACTAATTTTTTTTTTATCTACTTTTTCTCCCATTTTTTCTATTTTTCTCCCATCCCAATTTCGTATCGTCCAATTCTACCCTCCCCTGTCTCGAACGCTGTTAGGCCATGCCTCCCACAAGCCGGCTGCAATGTGGACCAAGCCTTGCATCACGTGTCCCCTCCGGTACACGAGGAGGCAGCTGTCGCATCTTTTCACCTGATCAGCGCGATCTCTCAGCGGCGAGGAGTAACGCGTGGGAGGCTCACGCTGCCCCCGTTGCTTCCTGATTTTGCTGCGCAGGCGCACCAACCGACCTGTAGGAGTCGCTGTCCACAGCGTCCGATCCCCACCCATCAGCTTCCCACCCCCTAATACTGCCAATTGTATTAGTATAAACGACCAGCCAAGCTGATAGCAATGCGGAGAGCTGGGCTCGAACCCAGCGTCTCCTGCATTGGTGGCGAGCGCCTTGCCCACTACACCACCTAGCCGCCCGGGCCTTTTAGAGACTCTTAAAACAATATTCAATTTCAATTAAATCCACCGCAGTAGTATCCTTTATAATTGGTTATGTTTATGGCATGGGTTGAATTGGTGGTCCTGTGTAGCTCAGTGGTAGAGAGCTTGGAGTATGACATTGACAAAGGAAAATCCCAGTGAAACTTGTTGGTTGTCTGTGATGAGCTGATGGTTATCTGGCACTTAGCATGACTAAGACCTGGGGATCTCATTTTATTTATGGTTTACAGTACAGTAGCCTCAAAAGAAAACATCTATTCATACAAAACTATAACTAGCAATGCTGAATAAAGGCAAGTAATTTTTTCTACGTCAACAATATAATAAGTAATTCATACTATAATTTACTATATATATATTTGTAATATAATATTGTATATACTGTATCGCTTTAATGTATTATATATAGCTATGTAGTAACCTATTATTGAGGTGTGGCCAGCAATAGCAACCCATCCCCTATCTCCACTCAACAAACCCACAATGTCAAACCAAAGCAAAACATTTTTAACAAAGTGCGGGTAACAAGTGGGGCCCTTTTGCCTAGAGGTTGCTGTTTGGCAGCAGCACAGATTCTACCTTTAAGATATACTCACTCACACTGCCTGTTTGGTATAGGCTTAACTCCAGCCAGTGTTTGGGATTTAAAGAGACGATCGATGGATGGGAACCATTGGATGGAATACTAACAGCCATCCTCAATCTGTCTCTGAGCTGGTGGTTCACATACTGTCATTAATCTGCCCAGCTTCACCAGCCTTGTGCCATATCTCATGATGACACCAATAATGCTTCATTATATAATCTAATAAGTAAAATATTGGCTGGTGTTTAAACATGGAATCTAGCTGGTGTAATTGTGCATGTAATGTATTTTCCTTTTAATCGTGCTGGGTTTTCATGAGGAATTGAAGGAGTGAGGCTTTGCATTTCAATAAAGCTACATGATTAAGAGTCCTGTGTTTTTTTTCTTTTTCTTTTTACGAGATACTGTGTTTACTCTCAGCCGTGCCTCCGGAATCCCCCCTACCCCTCCTGAAGCAGCTCAAAAACCCCCTGCTGGCAGCTCCGCTGAGCTGCTTTATCCGAGCTCTTCCCTCTTTCCCCACATCTCACCTCAATTTGTGCAAGTGACAGCCACAAACAACCCACTGTAAGTGATGAAAGACCCATTCATTAGAGCTTCACCGCCACCAGCTCTCGCAAGAACACTTGTATTTTTTTTACTAACTAAATCAGGTTTCCTGTCATTCCATATGTATGTAAATTAATGTGAATCAGGTAAGAGAGAGAACTGGGTGGTTAGCTAATATTGGAATACTTATATAAATATAAATATATATTTATATATATATATATGCACATACTCTATATTTTTAAGTTGATTAATTGTAGCAGTATTAATAAGTAAAATAAAATAGACTATTGTTTTGAATGAAATAGGACCATGACAATTGTATCACAAGATAAAGACGTAAACATTTCAATAATTTTCATTGTCACCTTAGTTTTAAAGTCCAACTGAAATCAACGCAATAAACAGCATTTATTTAAAAATAAATTACAATTATGTTGTAATGACCAATCATCAAATTCTCAGTTCATCCATGAGATACTGCCACTCTAAAACTGGGGGTAAACAGAACTCAGAACAATGAGAGACTACAAAGGCACCCCCCCCCCCCATGCTGAACAATGATATCTCCCTGGCAAACAAGCTCAATACCTTCTATGCAAGGTTTGAGGCTGTGAATAACAACAACAGCCTACAGGCCACTGCAATGGAGAGCAGGGCCACTGCCGATGGAGACTCAGTGTTCAGGATAACAGAACATGAGGTGAGGAGGACCTTTAAGAAAGTGAATACCAGAAAGGCAGCAGGACCGGACGGTATCCCCGGCCGCGTCCTAAAAGTCTGTGCCGACCAACTGGCCCTGGTATTCACTGACATATTCAACAGTCTGTCATCCCCACCTGTCTGAAAATGTCCACCATTATCCCTGTACCCAAAAAATCCACGCCCACTTGCCTCAACGACTATCGCCCTGTAGCTCTCACCTCCATAGCCATGAAGTGCTTTGAGAAGGCTTGTGAAGGGCTACATCTGTTCCTCCCCAACACCACAGCAGTATCACACCTGGACAAAAGACTACAGCTCAGCACTCAATATCATAGTCCCCTCCAAACTCGTAGCCAAGCTCAGGGACCTGGGCTTGAACTATGACCTCTGCCATTGGGTCTTGGACTTCCTGACAGGAAGACCCCAGGTGGTGAGAGCAGGTAACTACACCTCATCCATCACTCTCAACACAGGGGCCCCCCAGGGCTGTGTTCTGAGCCCCCTCCTCTAATCGCATGACTGTGTGGCACAGCGGAACAGCAACACAATTATCAAGTTTGCTGACGGTGGGCCTGATCTCTGCAAACGACGAGAGGGCCTACCTGGGAGAGGTAGAGGACCTGGCTCTGTGGTGCCGGGAGAACAGCCTCTCCCTGAACGTCAGCCAAACGAAAGAGATGATTGTGGACTTTAGGAGGTCGGGGGCCAGGGACTACAGCCCCCTCAGCATCGACGGGGCACCGGTCGAGAGAGTGAACAGTTTTAAGTACCTCAGAGTCCACATATCCGAGGACTTGGACCACACACATTGACAGTGTAGTGAAGAAGGCACGGCAACGCCTCTACTTCCTTAGTTCAAAGTGAGTCAGAAGATCCTTAAGAACTTCTACTATAGAGAGCATCCTGACTGGTAACATCACCTCCTGGTTTGGGAATAGCACCGCACAAGCAGACTACAGAGACTGGCCCGTTCAGCCGAACGCACAATTGGAGGTGGGCTTCCCACTCTCCAGGACATGTATAACAAGCGTTGCAGGGCCAAGGCTAAGAGAATAACCAAATACTCTAGTCACCCAAACAACTGCCTCTTTGAACTGCAGTCAGGCAAGCGCTACCGGAGTCTCATGGCCAGTACAGAGAGACTCAGAAGGAGCTTATATCCCCAGGCCATCAGGATGCTCAATGACACTATGTAACAACCCATCATCTACACCAGGGGTGTCAAACTCATTTTCACAGAGGGCCACATCAGCATTATGGTTGCCCTCAAAGGGCCAAAGACCGTATAAATGTTAATGTAATGTAAAATAAATTTAGCTACTCATTTACATATTGTTAAACATGTTGTTTCTGTATTTATTACTTATTCAAGTTATACATATTGCATATGCATTTGCATAGATGTAAAAATATATGTTAGCTTATGTTATTTTAACAAATACTTTTAGTTTATCAGAACCCCATACTCCATCAATCAATGATCAAACCATTCAAGTAAATAACAAAGAAGAATATCATCAAATACAAGCTATGACATTAAGTTTGTTCAAAACCTTTTTGTCACAGTCAAGAGGGGCAGAACTAACAACTGAGCTGCAAAGAACACGTGGGACAGATGTAGCAGATGTTACAAAAACAAATGGCTGCACACAACCTTGCAGAGGCCATACATCCAACTAATGGAAGATAGTTTAATTAACTTTAATTAACAGATTGCAGAATGGGTACAGTACAGTACAGCTCAATACACACAATTGTTTTTTTTTTATCCACTTTTTCTCCCATTTTTCTATATATTTTCTCCCATCCCAATTTCGTATCGTCCAATTCAACCCTCCCCTGTCACGAACGCTGTTTCTTGCCTCCCACAAGCCGGCTGCAATGTGGACTAAGTCATACATAGCACAAGTCCCCTCCGGTACTTGAGGTAACAGCAGTCGCATCTTTTCACCTGCGCAGCTCGATCTCTCAGTGGCGAGGAGTAACGCGTGGGAGGCTCACGCTGCCCCCGACACTTCCTGATTCCACTGCGCAGGCGCACCAACCGACCTGTAGGAGTCGCTGTCCACAACGCCCGATCCCCACCCATCAGTTTCCCACCCCCTAATACGGCCAATGTGTATTAGTACGGACGACCAGCTAAACTGAAAGCAAATGTGGAGCGCTGGGCTCGAACAGCCGAGCCCAGCGCCTCTAGATTTCGTGGCGAGCGCCTTGCCCACTACGCCACGTAGCCGCCCAATACACACAATTGTTATGGGGATGCAGACCAGAGAAAGACTTTCGACTTGTTTACATCAGGGTCCCCCATTTTCAATTCGTAATGAAATTGCTATTATGTGTCTGCATGAACACACAACTGTAACTGTACTAAAAAATAACAAAATAAGGGTTGTCTCAGTTCACAACTATATTGGTCAAGTTTTGGGTGGGACTTGTTTGCGTCCCTACAGCTTCTTATTCAATTGAGCGAGATGCTTGGTTATGTCACACAGCCAGTTTGCATCAGACAGTTCAGACAATATTTCTTCAACCCTTTGTTACCTATTCCGCCTGGATCTTTTTTGTATTTTGGGCTGTAAAATTGTCAAAGAATGTCTGAGGAGTAAGTGCTTTTGGCTTTTTTCCTTTGTTACTTCATCAATACCTCAGATGTTCAACATACATGTATGTGTAAGAATGTGTAATAACTAAGGCTGTCAAAGTTAAAGCTTTATTAACGCATTAACCCACAATTCTTTTAACGCTGCAATTTTTTAACCCAAGATTAATGTTTAAAAAAAAAAAAAAAAAAAAAAAAAATTTGCCAGAGCTCTTGGGGGCCACATCAAATGACGTGGCGGGCCACATTTGGCCCGCGGGCCATGAGTTTGACACCTATGATCTACACTCACTGCACAGTGCACACACATCCACATGTACACACTCACTTTAAACAAACACTCACCTTAACACTAGCACAGCCATGGAGAAAATGCCATTAATTCCCGCCAGGAACGGGTGAGATGACCCGACAGCTTATATGAGAAATATGAGAAAAATAAACAGTGTAAACTATATAATTACCTCTGAATATAAAAATATGAGGTTTACCACAATGAAATGTAGGTTTGAGTGACATAAAAAGAAAAATATATATATTATTTTTTTTTTGATCAAATTTTTTTTATTATTAATTACATGAAACAGGACAACACAATAACCACAGTAACAAAAAACATAACTTTCACAGGAGAATAACAAACAATAATAATACAGAATAATAAATTATAAAGACAAAAAGAAAAAGAAACAGCGTCCAACCTATCAAATATAGATGGCTACTTCAATAACAAAAAGGGTCTTCAAAACATGGCAACCTTTCCCCACCTTTACAAAGTGGAGTGACTTAAAAGATTGTTTATGAGAGTGTTGCCGCAGATTTACTGTAGATAGCCTAGGTCCCTTACACATGTTCAAGACTGCCAAACTTGCAGAAGGTAAAGTGTAAGAAGAAAGAAATTCTTCCTCCAAGTTGGTTGACAGGTCAATCAGTCTGTCAATATTAGTCTCTTGGGGAGATGGCATGTGAGTTGACATATAGCGCAGAATAGCTAAATACCAACCCCCCCTAAAATCCCCCCAGTCAAAGTTAAGAAGGACAAGACAAAAACCAAGACAGACAAGACATTTCCTCCTCCCCCTCCCCAGAGACCGCCGGACCCCCCCGATCAAGCGCCCCAACCCCGCTCAGCCGCACACTGCGGTCTTTACCTTCTCAGCTGCTGCGAACCACAGGTCAATTCCAGCCTGCCCTACCCCGATCACCCGGGCCGTGGATATCTCAAGATAAATCACATCCAATAGAGTTAGGGACCAGTTAATCATTGTAAGCTTCTCAGGCTCCTTCCATCTCATTGCTATTAGCTTCTTCGCTGCTGTGACGCCCGCTAGGACAACCCTTTTCAGTTGTACGGACGCGGGTAGTGTCGTTATATCGTTCAGGAGTAGCGTAACAGCTGTGAATGGGATAGTTAAGCCACACAGATCTGAAAGTTTGTCCGTTATTGACCTCCAGAAGCGGGCCACTGGTGGGCAATCCCAATACATATGCATATAAGTGCCAGTGGCCTTTTGAGAGCACAAAGTGCACCGAGAGTCGGTTATCAGTCCCATAGCAAATAGCTTCCTAGGTGTAAGATAGGTCCTATGAATATAATTAAAATTAATTTGCTGGTGATTGGGGTTGCGGGAAGATAATGCCACATTTGCCCAAACATCATCCCAGTCAAACTCGGGGTCCAACTCCGGTATATCCACACGCCAGATTGTATCCAATGATAAATTTTTATACGTGGATTGAATTAAGAGCGTATAAAAGTCGGAGACAAACCCTCTGGATGTCGTCCTGTCCACTATGAGCCTGAGGAAGGGGTGTGGGTGCAAGGCTTGAGCCCACGGTACGCCATGCGCCCTCAGTGCTGACCTTAGTTGAAGGTAAAGAAAGAAGGACTCGCCGGGTAGATCATAAAATTCTCTTAAGTCCTGAAACGCACGGAGGCCGTTCTTATCATAAATATCCTCCAGAGTATGCACTCCCCTCCTTTGCCATTGAGGAATATTAACCGGCTTGTGTCCAACAAGTAATTGCTGGTTATTAAAAATTGGAGAGTCCAGGTGCCAAGGGCATTTAACCCCACACGACCTCTGTACATTACGCCACGTTTGGATCACGTGAGTTATGATCGGTCCATACCTCAGCCGGCATTTCGCAATAGAGACAGTGGAGTACACTACATCCTGTAATCTTAGCGGAGACACCGCCGCCGCTTCTAAGGAGCGCCACGACACAGCCTCTACAGGGTCTAGCCAGCACATCAAAGGTCTCAGTGAAAAGGACCAGAAATACAGTTTAAAATCAGGGATTGCGAGGCCCCCATCTTGTTTCCTACGTTGAGTAGTAGCCCTTTTGATTCTCGGGCGTTTGTTATTCCAGACAAACTTAGATACCATCGATTGTACCTTGCGCCAGTGGTCTATTGGAGGGGGCAGGGGGAGCATTGAGCTAATAAAATTTATCCTAGGCAGGATGTTCATTTTGATTATGGAAGCCCGGGCTTGTAAGGAGTTAGGAAGGGACGACCACCTGTCTAGATCCTGGCGTATTTTATCATAAGTACCCGTGAAGTTGTACTTAGTAGTTTGGTTCAGCGTGGGGAATATCTCTATGCCCAGGTATTTGAAATGTTCTACTATGGGGATATCAGCTGGTAGTCGTACCGCCTTGGCCAGTTCATTAAGAGGTAGGCAGGCTGATTTGTTCCAGTTAATCTTAAAACCTGACAATTTACCAAAGTCGTCGATTATCCTCAATAATTTTGTGGCCGACCGGGAGGGGTCGTCCATGAAAATCAGCAGGTCATCCGCATAGAGAGCAATTTTGTGTGGAGTATTGTTGACCATTATGGGGACGATGTCCTCCGATTGCCTAATAAATTGGGCCAGAGGTTCGAGGGAAAGCGCGAACAGTCCCGGGCTCAGAGGGCAACCCTGTCTAGAAGATCTGGAGACTGGAAAGAGTGTGGAACAGTTTTTGCCTGTCAGTATCATCGCAGACGGCGAGGCATACAGGACTTTAATCATATGAATAAAACTCTTTCCAAGACCCATGACCTCAAGTACCTTCCACAGATATGACCACTCAAGTCTGTCAAACGCCTTCATGGCATCCAAAGACAGAACTGTGGATGGAGTTGTATTGTCTTTACTGTTATCGATTACATGCAACAGCCTCCTAAGATTATCTGCAGCCAGACGCCCCGGGATAAAACCAGTTTGATCGCAGTGTACCAATACAGACATAAATCTCTGCAGGCGACGGGCCAGCACCTTGGCAAACACCTTTAAATCGGCCCCGAGAAGACTCAAGGGTCTATAGCTACCACAATCATTGGGATCTTTGTCCTTTTTGAGAAGTAAAGAAATCAACGCCATATTGACATCTCTTGAGAACTCCCCTTGTTCGATAGCGTAATTGATCATATCGAGCATCAATGGACCCAGTTGGTCCCAGAAAGCTAAATACACTTCGGGTGGAATACCATCCCAGCCTGGCGCCTTACCCCTCTGCATTTCAACAATAGTCTCCCTCAATTCTGCGAGAGTAATCGGTCTCCCCAGTTCCTTGGCCTCTTCCTCAGAAATGTGGGGTATCTCAAGCCCGCCAATGAACGATTCAAATCTAGAGTCATCCAGATTACCCTCTGAGCTATATAACTGTGAGTAAAACTCTTTAAAAGTGTCATTGATCTTTTTCGAATCAGTAGTGACTGCACCCTGGCTCGTCCTAATCGAGGGGATATCTGAGAAATGATCATTTGATCGTATTTTCATTGCCAATAGATGGCTAGGTCTGGAGCCGTGAAAATAGTAATTTTGTCTTGTCCTGTGTATCAAAAACTCAGACTGTTGTTTAAGTATGGAGTTTATTTCTTTTTTGACTATCTTACGTTGTGTGTTTAGTCGTTCATTATAGTCAGTTTGCAAGGATGCGTATAGGTCCGCATATAATGATTCCAGTCCTTCTAGCTTTTTTGACCGGGATTTTCGCAAATTGGAGGCAAATAGTGTGACATGACCCCTGATGAATCCTTTCAATGCGTTCCACAGGACCCTAGGGTCTTCTACTGTGCCAACGTTGATCTGCAAAAATTCAGCTAGTTTACTCCTGAACTCAGAACAGAAGTCATCGTTCTTTAGCAAGGTCGAATTAAAACGCCATCTGGGAGCTCTTGCGGAGAGCCTGCCAAAGGTTGCCGTAAGGAAAATCCCCTTGTGGTCTGAGAGAGCCAAGGGAACCAATGAGACATCGAAACTATCAAACATATTAGGGGACGCGAATGCATAGTCAATTCGAGAGAAGCTTTTGTGTCTGGCTGACAGGTGAGAGTAATCTCTGAGGGTGGGGTTGCATAAGCGCCAGAGGTCTGAGAGCCCCGTGTCTTTGGCCCACATCCTGAGGGCCTTAGAGGCCCGTTTCTGGTCGCTCGTTTCAGAGGGCCCAGACCTATCCATCTCCGCATCCCAGCACGCATTAAAATCGCCACCCACAATGAGAGCGTATCCATTAAGTTCCAACATATTCTTCGTGATTGTATTATAGAACGCTGAATCAAATGTGTTAGGAGCATACAATGCTATTATAGCCATCTTCCTATGCAAAAATTCAACTTTTGCTATAGTAATCCTTCCCTCCGTGTCCGACCATACATCCAAGATTTTGATATCAAGGTTACGTCTTGTAACTATGACTACTCCTTTCGTCTTATCATCGGCTGAGGATGCGGAGATAACGTGATATTGCCGATTTGCCAGTCTTGACACGTCACCTACCATTAAATGCGTCTCACTAAGGAGAGCAAGGTCAATATTTCTCCTCTTCAATAGCCAAAGGACACTGGCACGCTTGTGTGGGGCGTTAAGCCCTCCTGCGTTCCAAATTAAAATATTCAATTTAGCCATGGTCGAGCTTGTATAAGTGCGTAGAGAACATACCCGTGCAGCCAGGCTGAGTACAGAGGTGCCGATCCCGGCGGGCCCGGACGGTCAATCCCAGGAGTTCAGAGGAGGAACACTTACACATATATAAGACAACAGTACATAGAACACATAAAATTACCACCCCAGCTACAACCCCCCCTCCTTCTACTCTAAACCCTAACCCACCCGTCCTACTATAAGTTCCTCTATACCCACTCTCCAATCCCCACCCTATGCCCCACCCACTGAGGATGGTCATCTTCCTATCACTTCCCACTAGAGACATGGATCAATAAGACGCTTCCCACTCCCACCCCCCTCTAGATAAACCCCTGAGTAAACCCCCACTAGTCCAATAAACACAAATAATAATAAAATAAAATTCAATAAAGATATCGGTCGAAAACCACCTGAGCCCTGGCCCCAACATGAGAAAACCATAATGGTAAAAATAGCCATCATTAAATAATAACTCCGCATCAACCTGCAGCCCTCTATTTCGGGATCTGCGCTTCAACATCACATTGTTATAGCCCAAAAAGGTATAGGAAAATTCAATACAAAATTAAATTAAAGCATCCCAGCCGATAGTCTAAGGCAGGTTCGGGTCACAGGTTAATTGTGCAAAATTGTGTGAACAGTGTCAATTAAACAATGACAAAAAAAAGGAGGAAGGGAAAAAAAAAGGGGTTATGGTCAAAGTGCACCCCTTTAGCCGTCCCTCTGATCAGGCACAACGGCTGAAATGACCCAACCTATGTAAGATTAGAATTAAACACAATCATTCATTAATCAATCCGGGGATGGTAATAGGCAACACCTGACACCACCTGTCATCATACATTGTTTCAATAAAGATATCGGTCGGAGCAGTTAGTCCAAGATAGGATCGAATCACATTTAAATTGCTCATTCAAATGCCATTAAAACATATAGGAAAATTCAATACAAAATTAAATTAAAGCATCCCAGCCGATAGTCCAAGGCAGGTTCGGGTCACAGGTTAATTGCTCATTCAATTGCCCTTAAAACAGCGACACTAATTATTATATAATTACTCAGCATCAACCTGTAACCATCTACCCTGGAGTCTGCATATTAATGTATCAACGTTATAGCATAAGTGCCTCACGGAAAATTCAAAACAAAATTAAGGCTTGTCAGTAGTTAGTCCAAGGTAGAACCGGATCACATTTAAATCGCGCATATAGATGACATAAAAACAGCGACAGTAGGAAAGAAAAAAGAAAGGAAGAGAGGGTAATGGCTCGAGTGCAAGCCATATAACCATATAGCCATTAAGTGCAAGCCATACCCGACCCAACCTGTTATCAAATATTGTTTATGCATATTCAACCGACCTTGGTATCTACTTTGGATCACCAAAGCTCAAAACAACCTGGATATAAAAATAAAAAGCATACCAGAAGTTAGTTAGGGACTCGGTCACTCTTGAACTGTGCAAACCAATGTCCCTTTGAACAGCAACAGCAACCAAAATACGTAACCATTAACGAATGTCTCAGCGCAGACCATAGTCGAAGCCCGCTGGCTAGCCCGAGGCTAGCGCGTAAGCTAGTGACGAATCCGGATAGCACGTTAGCCTACTATGTACATTGTTCAGCTAGCTCGTTAGCTTCCAAAGAGGCGATACACAAGTACGACCATGAGGTCAGCTTTAGCAAGTAACAGAAGTCATTGGGAAGCCCCGCTAGTTGGATGGGCAGAGGACAGTTAGCATGTCTGGGCATGACAGCAAGTGTTTGTGAATAGTCGACCTAATCAATGTATATAGGCCCAAACCGCCAAGTCACTCACCCTCCATAGATATCAAGCAACAGACTCGGGTGTCTTCGCGAGATATTCCTTCGCTTTAGCCAACGACCAAAACAAACGCTGACCACCGACCTTCTCCAACACAGATAGTTTCACGGGAGCGAATAACGTGGGCCTCAGGCCTAGTCTCCATAGCTTAGTCAGGACCACCTTGTACTCGGCTCTCTGAGCTTGAACCTCCGGTGTAAAGTCCTCGAAAATGGCCACTTTGTGATCGCCAAACCTCAGAGTACCCCTTCTGGTACGAGCCGACCGCATGATGATTTCTCTCTGTTGGAGTCTGTTCAGCTTGACTATGATGGGCCTCGGTTCTTTGTTCACGCCGGGAGAAAACCTGCCCGCTCTGTAAGCCGACTCACAGATAGGAGGCGAGGGGAGGACGTCCGTCCCTAGTATCTTCTGCAGCAGTTCGGGCATGGTCTCAGAGAGACGGCCTTCACCGCTGGTCTCCGGTACTCCAACAATCCTGACGTTGTGGCGTCTATCCCGGGACTGCATCTCCTCCATCGCCGACTGTAGTTTGTTGACTTCAGCCTGCCTAGCCAGCAGGGCGGATTCAAGACCCGCCATCTTCTCACATTGTGATGATACCTCCGTCGTTAGCATGGCTAGTTCGTTAGCATTAGCCGATGAGGCAGCGTGAATCGTCTCCATCTTTTCTGTCAGCGGGACTACCGCCAGCCGTATTTCTTCTGATATCTCACGACGGAGGCTGATACAGAAATCCGCCAGCACTTGCTTCTGTGCTTCAGCGATGCGTGCCTCAGAGTCTGCGTGTACTTTCTTCTGTGCTTCAGCGATGCGTATCTCAGATTCTGCGTGTAGCTTGGTCATGACCAAGAGCACAGCTTCGCTTAACTCCCCGACAGCGGGAGACGGTACGGCCATGCTCGGCGGTGTCGGTGTCGTGCCTAACTCTTTCATGGCTCTGGTTTCCACCCCCGCCATCGTAGAAAGTCGAAAAAAGTTGATGAATGTATACTAAACACGACGACCTAGCAAACAGATAAAAAACAAATAAAAATAAAATAAAGACTAATGGGGAGAAACGTATATTCAGCACGGTAGAAGGGAGCTCATGTGAAAACACGTCTACTCCATGATCGCTCAGCTCCGCCCCCCAAAAATATATATATTATTATTATTATTATTATATATATTTTTTTTGGATGGAAGAGCCACACATTGACAGGCTAAGAGCCACATGCGGCTCGCGAGCCACGGGTTGGCCACCCCTGCGCTAGACGCTCACAAAGTGCTGTGCCTTTCATCTGTTCCAATGGCCCATAATATGGAATAACGTTCTAATTATATTTTCCTGAAGTCATTTTGAAATTTCAGAAACCGTGCGAGATAAAACGGGTACTTTTAGGAAAAGTCATTGAGTTTGATTGATTGATTGAAAACTTTATTAACAGATTGCAGAATGGGTACAGTACAGCTCAGTACATACAATTGTTAAGGGGATGCAGACCAGAGAAAGACTTTCGTCTT